>NC_092016.1:2352500-2652500 GCF_042242105.1 Pempheris klunzingeri | reverse complement strand
AGCCACTGTCTAAGCCTCAAGCCTTGGTGTGGATATCGGCTGAGTGACAACTGAGAGTGGGTGTTGTTAAGAGATGAGCTGTCAAATTATGTGGTGCTCTACAAACTGTAGAATGTTTCAGCTGAAGAAGATTCACATTGTGTTTTGTTTTTTTTCCTTCACTGAACAAATCTAGATGGCTTCTGTCAAATGTTGAATATTATAATGGAACAAATTGCTGCAATGGGAGATAGAAAGGTGAATTTTCAGGGATTTGTTTTTATTTACATTTTGACACCAGCACCATGGTGACAGCACAGTGTCACTAGCGGGAGGTTATCACACTGAAGATTATCTGATTATCATCTTGGTATTGCAGATATGGCAGGCACTGGGCTGCACGACTCTTGTTATTTAAGGTGAATCTAAGGGCGATGTATTATCCTCCACCACTAATCCTGGCTGTAATGCTCTTTTTTTTGGTTAAGCAGCAAGCATGAGAGCACGTAGTTTATCAGAAACATTAAAAATGAAGAGACTCTCATGAGATTATCATCATGACAAGAACATTAGTTGCCGTTGGGTGTCGTCATGTTTCAGGTGTAGTTCCCTTTAAAACAACATGAAATACTCGACGATGCATAGAATTGAAGGGATAATGCACATCATCATAAATCCATAGTAGAAACCTGGAAGTATTCAAGCATTCACATATAAGGTTGAATGAAATGGAGCAATTCACATTAAAAATGACATTTCCAGACAGAGATACCTCATGGGAGCCTCACATAACACTGGCATGAGATCAGCAGTGCAGCTGTCACTGGCACAGGGTTAAAAGTACCTGGCTCCTTTCCAGCTGAGTCTGTACCATCATCAGACATGAAATATGTTCAAAGAGCACAAGGCAACATACAGCTGTAGCTCCACAGTGCAAGACATAAGTTGTAAGGCACCGAGGAGGAACCGTGCGCAGATGTAGGAGTGTTTATCCCCAGGTTTCAAAGACCTCCATCCTGGTTGGAAAGTAGGCCATTACAAAAAATGGAAAAAAAAGAAAAAAAAGAGGCCAACAGCTGACTAGCCTGTGGCTGAACATCAAGCACACGGTGGGACTGCACTTTGTGCTGCAGGAGGAGGGACAGAGGGAGCAGAATTGCTCAGTGTGCCAAGTGATATTTCAATTTGATTTCCTGGATTTGTGGTACAGTTAAAAAAAAAAAAAAAAAAAAAAGAAGACATGATGATTCACTTGCATACACGAGGAATGGATTTATTTAAACCCTGCTGAAGGAACTATGTGCATGTATTGAGTGTAACATAAGATTAGTGGGAAGTTTCTGAATGAGTTGTTTCACAAAACTTGTTAAAAGACGTACAGCAGCTTATTTATCAGACAGAAGTGAAACAGAAGAAACATTAATGTTCCGATGGAAAGTATAGCTGAGAATATTCAGTAAAGATATTTCATTTAAAGACCAGTTCTAAACATTAAATATGTTTACTGAATATTACCAGCTGTACTTTCCGTTGGAACATTATTGCTTTTTCTTTGTAAAATGTAATAAACGTTCAAACTTCTACTTGGTGTTGATCAAATTCAACACTTACAACACTTTATGCTGAAGTTTTATCTTTTGTCTAATTGCAATACAATGGTATATGTTCCATGTATTATAAGTTACATAAACCCAGTCTGCCCCTCTTTAGTCTCAGGTCCGACTGAAGCAGTGGCTGTGTTGTCTTTTCAGGTGGAGCTCCTGTCATGGTGACATGGCAGCAGTTCAGCAGGAGAGTAAAAAGGAAAATGAACAGATGGGTTAAAGGGTGTGGAAGTTCCCAAAGACAAAGGGATAAATGCTTTGGGAATAATCAGAAAGAGCAGGAAATGCACTGATTGGTTTGGGAACAAACACAGGAAGAAGGGGAATACAGTAATGTGGTGGAGTGCTTCAGGGAAACATTAGCTCTTTGTTCTCAATGCTAATGTGAGGTGGGCTTCCTGGTTTAACTTCCACTTTACAGTAGCTTAATTTGCTTGAACTGTATTTAGTTAGAACATGCTCTCACTCAGCTGATGGAATAGCAATCTTAATATTTGACTTTCCTGAGATTTAAAAAATCATACACGCCACTGGTGAGTGGGCGAGGATTATATCCAGCCTTGTATTTATCATAATCCATTACATGCCAGGCACACTAGCAGCAGCAGTATTGTAGTCAGAAGGGAGAATGTCCTGCCTACCTAGTTTGTTCTAAATTATAATATATATGAAGCCAAAAAGACCAAATAAAATAATTTAGCTTTAACTGAGTGGGTAAATGTTCTGAAAAAGAAACTCAAATGCTTGCTTATTATAGAAATTATCCCCGTGGTGAAACATATTCTTTTCCTTCAGTGAGCATGTTTTAAGAAACTTTCTGTCAAGCTTATGGTAGAATGACCACCATGCTGACAGCTGGGATTTTGCTATCACTCAGCCAAAAAAGGTGAAAATTCAATGGAATAAATCACCTCTGCAAACACAGACAATATGAAAGAGTTAATACATAAAAAAATAAAGTTGTGGGAGTCTCTGTAGTTTCTCATGTTGCACTTTGAACAATAGAACATTTACCAAATATTGAAAATCTCCACAATGAGAAGAACTGCTTTGTCGGGCTATTGTCCTTGCCTTTATGTTTGGTGTATACCTTTTAGTAATAGGTTTTCTGATGTGAAAAAGAAGTTATCTCTCAGCAGCAGAATGTCTCTCTTGTGTATACTTGCCCCTGTGAAAAAAAAAAAAAAAAAGGGGTGCAGACACACACACACACACACACACACATTGATAAGCAAATGTCCATTGTCTAAAATAAAGTTATCGTTATGGCTCAGCAGTCGAGAAGATTTCAGCAAATGTATTTTAACAATGACTGAAAAATGCTCATAATTAATCTCACTTTTTTCAGTAAAGTATGTATTACCAGGTCCTGTTCCTGTGTCACTTTATTAAAATTATGTCTCTTAGATTGTTCAAATAACCTTTTCATGGTTTTAGTCTTTATTTTACTGCGATCGGTACTTTCCTTTCACTCATTTTCTCTCTCTCTCTCTCTCTCATGATCATTTAGGCTAACAGCAACACTGTCAGTTTTCTATGACTCCAAATCTTGCATGATTAAATGCTGCCTGCTTATAATATAGGATATCTAGGAACCGAGGCTTTACATTTTGGAAGTGGGTCTGACGATGTGCAGCAGTAAAATTGTGCCTATGAAGCAAAAAAAAAAAGAATACGAGGGAATGAGAAGTTATTAAGATACGGCACTAATTTGAATGTTAAAAGCCCAATGTAGAACTATAACAAGTGTTAACATTATGAGCTGCTGTTACAATAACATCTAAATGCTCATTAGACGGCTTTTAACTCCGCTCCTCCAAGAGCAGTCATCGTGTTGTTATTCTCAGGACAGAGATAAAGATGGACGTGAATGATGTCAGCAGAGGTGAGAAAACACAAAAAGATCCGACACCATCACTCCTAATGCCCCAAGAGTGTCCACACATTTTGAATCTCTACTTAATTCCTGAGAATGCATGAATAGATTCCCTCTTAATGTAACGCACCCCCCCTCCCCGAAGGAGGAAACTCATTTCTTTAAAAGCAGCCAGTTTAACAACTTTACGTTAATAATAATGGTGAAGGACAGTTTGATAACTTGAGTGAGGTGAGTCTTCACCCAGAGAGATCTTTACTTCACGCTAAAACAACTGGAGGAGAATCACCACAAACTATTTTCCTGCCGTACGACCATCGATGTGCAACATTAAAGCGGCACTCTGTGGCGGTCAGAGGGTTTCTGTGCATGAATACAACAACTGCTTATACTGCAAAGCAACAGAAGATGAACTATCAAAAGAAGAGTACAACAGTAATATCTATCTTGGGTGTTGAGTGGTTATGTTGAGTGCTGCTAATAGTTTAGTCTTCTGCTAACTGTAGCCACAGGCTGCAGCTAATTCCAGTTCATGTTCATGTAGCTGGCTAATGTTAGTGCCTCAAATCACAGTATTTCATCTCAAAGGGCTTTGCAGGTCAATCAATCAATCAATCACTCTTTATTTATATAGCGTCAAATCACAACAGCGTTATCTCAAGACGCTTTACATGAAGAGCAGGTTTAGACCAAACTCTTTAATTAGAGAGAGACCCATCGATTCAGGAATTCAACATGAAGGATTCAAGAACTCCCACATGAGCAGCATCAGATATTATATTATATTGAGCAACAGTGGAGGAAGAACTCCCCTTTAACAGGAAGAAACCTCGAACAGACCCAGGATCAGTGTGGGCGGCTTCTGTAGGGGTCTGTGTTGGGTGGAGGTTGGACAGAGAGAGAGAGAGAGACAACACAAACAGCAACCAACGTACTAACAGTGACTATAGCACTAGCAATAGGAGTGTGACTAAAAGATCAGCAGTATGATATTAGATCCACACATATGCAAAGGAAACAGGACGGTGGTTCTCAGAGAATTGGGGATATATAATATAATACAATCATGATCAGGACGATTGAAGCTGCTGACTTCTTTCTCCTGCCCGTATGAAACTCTGTGTATGCCTGAATTAGTCTGTCGGCAGGGGGCTCAGGACAGAGAGCGGAGAGCTGCAGGGGGGGGGGGGGGGGGGGGGACTGTACTTTCCAGATTCTAGCTTTTCTTCTTGCTATTTCCAGACAACTGCCTCCTCCAGCTTTAAGCGTAATGTCTCATTATAACCACTTCTTCCCCTGCAAACTCTCTCAGAGAGTCACTGCCGGACGAATTGATTCACCATGAAAGATGTCATGAATTTTATATGATTTCAATTTATTATGACAATATTCCTCTGAAATTTGACTGGAATCTCAGGCCGTTCACTGTTTCTCATAAATAACAGAACACGTCGTTCAACCAGACAACAAACAAATATTAAAAACACATATGACATCAGATATTTCAAATAAGTGGCTGCAGTGCAATCAATTTAACTTCTTTCACTCTCTTTTACATTTAGTGCTCAGTCCATACAGGACGGACTGATCTCACTATGCTATTATCTTTTGTTGAACCTAACAAAGTACTTTCTTATTGTTACCATGACAGTAACATTGCACTTTGTCACTGGTTTAGAGACACTGCAGAATTGAGGACATTTGCTGCAACTCAGTTTTCTTCCTGTATTTATATAATCATGTTTGGCCTTTGGCCTTACAGGAATGTTGCATTACTCAGTTAGCATAAAATCCTGAGAAAAACTTAACATGAGCGTTTATTTGCAACCCTGTTACTATGATTACAACCCTGTTACTATGATTACAGTACAGGGCTGCACCACAGTAACAGGGTTGCATCTGCTTTAGTTCACTCAGAGGGGGCAATCTATTATCCATAATCAAATTAAATGTATGTGTAATTTAGCATAATCTACAGCTGTTAAATGCATTACCATGATTTACAGATTATAGACTTTTTTTTTTGCATGTGTGGTATCTGATATGTTCTGAGTATCTTATGTGGTATTTGTGTGTGTGTCCTCTCTCTGTGGATGTTTATGTAAGAGAGCCAGATAGGAGGTATGTGTTAACATATAAGGATGTTGGATGACTTCCCAAGAGAGACATTACATATGCATTTCTCTATATTTGGACAAAGGGGCGGTCTTGGTACTGATGGAAGCCATATGGTGAGATGAGCTTTCTTAAAGGTATAAAAAGGTGGTCAGAAGAATAGCTCGGGGAAGACGCAAATTCAGCAAGGGGTTACGTCTTTTACGTCTTTCCAGGCAACCATGGCGCCTGTTAGACAACTGATCTTTTTGTAATGAACCTATTTTTATGCAACAGGTCGTTGTCAGCGGATGTTTCCTTTCATCAACACATGTTAAAGTGGCAACAAATACCTGAATGGGATTATTATCTTAAACTCAGCTGTTTCTAAATCACGCTCAGATCACTTTCAATGGCAGAGTTCTTCGGCAAAACTGTGTTCTGCTGAAAAGCCGAGGCGCTGCCATGCCAGAGGTGATGCTGACGAACAGAGAAGAAGAAGAAAAGACAAAAATAGTGCTGTGTGATTGAGAAGCGTGACCAGCAGAAAAAAAAAGTCTTCACCTTGTTGATCCTTCATTGAAAAGATAAATGAAATATTAGAAAACAACACTCACCTGCAAAATTAATGTGTCCATTCAACCCAGTTATTTTAATTTCAACCCTGTTACCATATAATTTTTCATTAAAATAGCCTTAATTTCTCAGCTCACAAGGGTTTAGCCTTTTTAATAGTTTGAATAATTAAATGCACAAGGCATCTGAGCAAGTATTTGAAAAGAAATACTGAAAGTAGTAAAACAAAAGTGAGACTATTGAAAAGTTGGGCTTAAACAGCTGATAAATTAATATAGGTCAAGTCTTATCTGACATAACTAATTCTGTTGATGTTATTCCATGGTTCATTACTTGTTTTTTGCAAATACATAACAGAAAATTCTTAAAAAATAAGAGGCCATCTTTTCAAAAGTGTTGATTCTTAAATTGTCCTCCAACTCTCACATGACAGATCGTGTATCCCAGATCCCACAGTGCTGTCGTGTCATTTTGAGGCGTCATGAGTTAAGAGATCATGGTAATTTCACATTGACGGTGATTTCACGTATTCCTGGTAGATCAGGTTGCACAGCAGCACCGAGGCCTACTCAGCAGCCAAAGTCTGATTTAACAGTTTGACAGTGAAGCATAAAAGAATTCAGGTGAACACAGTCTGCTCAACTGAACCTGTGGGACTCTAAATTTTCTGTTTGATAGCAAAAGCTGATTCTTCAAATAAAATATGAAAAGGGTCAGATGTAATATCACCTGTCAGAGAAAACATTCCTTCAGAGTACGCAGCTTTAGCAGCTTCCTGATGAAGCACGGAAGATTGTTCTTTATTTCTATTGTCTTAATGACTCTACATGAAGGTTTATTCCAACAGGGACATGAATCAAATATTTCCTTTTATTCCATTTTCCTTTCCTTTCATACTCATGGAGGAACAAGCGCTCCCCTTTTCTGAGCACCACTGCTTAAAGCTTCCTCTGTATTCACACATCATCCTCAGCTGATCTGGAGAACTGAGGCCGAACGTGCATGTGAATTTGCTGCAACTTCACAAGAGTGAACACAAAAGTCTGCTGAAGTCACTTTTCAAGCAATGAAATACCGTTGTAAGTGGCTGTAGGTATTTTCATCAGTCACCTTATCAGTGTCCTTTGTTTCCTTTATGGTATTTTTTCTTGTTTTTCCTCAAATATCAGTCAAGAAGTTTTTGTTCTTCCCTACTAAAGAGTGAAGCAGCACAAAGTTTGGCCTGTCTGCTGTGCTCTTCAACGCACTGACCCATGCTAGATTGTTTTGCATGTGTCTCTGCTGTCGCAAAGTGTAATGAACTGATTACAACCACATCACATTGGACACATCAATAGACCCGTGAGGCTGAGGTCTTAATGAAACGGGCCCAAAACAGCAGAAGGCCTGTCATCTTGATGGATATGTATTATGTTTACCGTTCATTCAACCTGGCAGCTTTGAAAAGCAGAGACTTGAAATCCTTGTAACAGAGTTGAAGAGCAGCTGACACCGTGCGTGTATTAGCGGGCTGTATTGTTGATACATCCCTCTGGGTACACTGAGGTGTGTGTCACAACAGCAGAGATTGACATTTGCTTAATCCGGGAAAAGCTCATGGATATTTCCGTGATTAAAAGTGTATCAGGAGCACATTTCAAAACTTGGAGAAAAGATTCAACATCACATGCAAACAGCTTTCTGCAAAACAGATGTCAAAAGGAATGGATGACTTAAAAGCTTAGAACCTGAAGGTCATGAGCATCTTGACTGACTTTAGAGGAGACCTTAAAGTGCTTATGTCACCCTTTGAAGTGCAATTTAAATCTTTAATATTTTTTTCTGTATGTTTTTACTTTGGCTTTGGTGATGACTTTAACTTTGCCTTTTCATTCAGACATTAAAAACAGGTCTCATCACAGGTTTTAATTTGAAAAAAAACAGAAAATTCAAAATCTCAAACCACTGAAAACTATTGTGTCTAAAAGGAGCTGGCACCCACCAGCGTTGCTTCAAGGTGTTATCCTTGAAATGTAAAATGTAATTTCAAGTATTTTAATGATGAGTTAATGTCACCAACATTCAAAACAAAGTTCAGATCAGCATCATTAATTGAGAAGAACATTCATGACGTCCGAGCAAACGTCATGAACTACATTTTAAATGGATCTTGTGGTGAGATTGATTTCTATTAACTGTTGTTTCTAAGCTTGAGAATGAACTTTGACCCTCCTCTACAGACCTGGAGACGCCAGACGTCGCCACGACGCAGTGAGTCAAACTTCTCTGCTTTGCTCTCCGGATGTCCGACTGCTACGCTGTCTGTGTGACTCACCTCCATGATAATAAAGGGCCACAGGTGTGACGTAGAGCCTCGCCTTTGTTTACCGGAGCCAATTGAACAAAGATAACGGAAAACGCAATTTGCCAGCGCAGATCGACGGATGGAAGAGCAGCCGGCTGCTCAGCAGTGAGCGAGAAGTTTAGAAAAGGCTCATTCAAAAGGTGATCAGTGAAACAAAGGTCAGCGGTGAAAATCAGACATTTAAACCCCCGATCTAGACCAAGTACAGTACACAGATGTTTCAGCATAGGCTCTGTTTGAATGGCTTTTTCTGTATTTACAAGAGTTAAGCATGTTTTCCATTGCTTCCAGTCCTCTGTTTCACTGTAGGTGCAGAGTATGCAGCCAAACAGGGGGCAGTTCTGTCAGCAACATGTGTAACGTGCTGGGATCATTGTACAGTATCTGTGCTTCTGCTCTGCGTGGCCCATGTAACACATGCTTATTTAATGTTAGTATAGCAGTGCTGTAATGTCACCAGAATAAATCCTCTAACTGTTATCGTACTCTGCCTTCGCAGTGCGTCTGATTTCGGTAACTGTACGGACTCTGATAAGGCTCCTAGTCATATTTTCCAGGCTCATGCAAAATGATCCCTTTACCCCCTCAACACAGTCCTTTGTATCACATGGATAAACACACGCTGCACTCATCATGGTATGATTCAGGTAAATAGACGCCAGTATCAGCAGTGTCATTCATGCAGGGAAGGACAATGGCTTTCTGTCAGATAGCTGTCTTTACCTATAAACAAAAGACACGACCGACCAGCGGCAGCTCAAGAGACGGTGACAAAATGTGCCTCCTTACAAGTGATTCCTTGAAATGTTGCCAACGCACTTAAAGTCAGGATCTGCGACATTTTCACATAAACGCTTTTTGTGACAGTAACATGGATCGACATAACATAACGTCTATTCAGTCTAGTGTGTGTAGAGCGAGCCGTGTGGAGTAAATAGAGGAACAGTTCAGATGAGAAGAGGCAGTCAAAACGGTCGGACGGACAAAGAAACAAACGCCACCTATTGTCACCACAAGAATCACTGGCTCATTCACATCACTGACAAGACAGACAACACGGATTTATTTACAAAAGCCCCAGTTTGAGCTTCTCATGTCTAATTATAATGCTGCAGTGACGGAGCCAAGCATTCGATTTTATCAACACAATTACCCAACGATCGTCAGAAAACCCAGAGGGTCCAATCACAAAATATTATTTTGCACGAAAACAGAAAATATTGGAGATTACTGTTGATGTTTACCAGCGTAATTGATAATAAAATGATCTTGTTCGTGTTTTGCAAAACATCTGATATGATTGTTAGGACAAAATAAGTACTTTTTTTTTTATTGTGCAATAGAATCAATCATTTTTTTTCTATCATCTTTAAGGTTTCTGAAAATAACTTCCAGCCAGCTTTTAGTGTTGCTACCTGATGGGCTTGTTCGAAGGCAGCCAGGTATTTCTCTTTCTCAGAAAATTAGATCTGTGACTCAAATGTAATAGTAATACACAGCAGGGACAAACTGGTGCTGGATTTCCAAATGGTTCTCAGCAAATAGCTTATTTATTTAACAGTTTGTATGTGTTATATTTTGTGTCACAATATATATGTAATGCTGAACGACCTGGCTCTGACTTTGACCAATTATCCTGTAATTTTGGCTCCTATTGTAGAAAGTTTTATTTCTATAACTCCTCATGTCATCCTCAGTGCTACACTCAGCTTTTGTTAAATGGCTAAAATGAAAATAGACCGATATCAGAGAATACTAATTACTGTTTGTTCTCTAAGAGTCACTTTTCTTTCTGTAAAAAAAGTGTTGCATATTTTGAAAGATATGTTTTATTCACATGAGCAAAATGTAGTTTATTCCGCCGGCCCTGTCATTCTCACCAGGGCAGTACTTAGCAGAGACTCTTTTATGGTAGATTAATTAAAAAGGTATGAACACCTTGATGCTATGACCTATCTTTTCAACATCACTAATGGTGGATGAATATATGGGAGCAAGGCCGGCACAGGTAGCTGAGGCTTCTGGCTTTACTCATTATTTTTTCTAAACAAAATCACCAACACCAAGAGTACAAGTTACTGAATCGTGAACATGTACATTCAAATCCAGAACTACTAGATTGGTTTTCTAATGGGTGATGAATGACTCTGCAGTGGCTGAATATGGGTGGATTAACTTAACGCCGACTTGAGGCCACTCGGTAAGAATAGAAGATAAATCACCCGGTTCTGTACAATATCACAACCCAACAGTTAATACTAGTTAATGTGCGCTGACTGAGAGCAGTCGTAGATGTTGCACCGAGCTGTGATTATTCCTAAATCAGCCGTCAGACCCCAAACAAGCAGATTATGATTATGCATCCAGCAGACCAGAGCAATTCTAAATATTCATTTAAAGTACACGTCTACTGCACGTGTAGCACCGCTCAGTCATAAGAGAATTACAACTGATGGCTGTAAGTGCAGAGTTAAAGCTAATCTGCACGTAGAGCAAAACAACACAGCGAAATAAATAAGGAACAAAAATAATGAATTCATTTTAGAAAATTAATAATATTTGCAATTAATACAAAATGTATTTCATTCTCTCAGAATAAGTGGAGCACGTCAGTACGACAGAACAATAAAAGCCAGTTCAGACGTTTTACTGTTTCAGATTTCAACACAAAATATATAGAATATTAAATGTGGTGATTTGGAGGCTCATGTATCGTCAAAGTCAACGGAACAATCAAGTCTGCGGAGACAAATCCACTGAACACGCTGCCAAGGACCCCACAAGTTCAGATGTGTCCTCTACTGACCCAAACAGAAGCTTTAGGATCCGTTTAATAATTTAATCATCTGTTTGAATAATTCTGCTGCATATAAAATATATGTTTAGAGGCAAAATGAAAACCGCTGCGGAATGGGGAAAACCAAATTAATAAACATGAATGCATCATTTGTATAGCTGCAAGGTACACGTGTATGTGTCCGTATTTTCTGTAATCAACACAAAAACCTTTACAGTATTTCTGACGTGAATGCTTCCACAGAAAAATACATAAATCAAAGTGGAAACTCTGATAAAGCCTGGCAACTCTGCGGCCCTGCAGGACTTCATGTTCGTGAATGCACCGCAGTTGATGAACTTTGGGACTGCTGTTGGCAAACTCCATCAGTCATAATAATACATACAATATGTCCCACCAGTGCTCATGTTCCACTTCTGATTATGAAATGCATTATTCACACTCAAATATCAGCCGAATTATTTGCATAGCCTCCCACTGTTCTCTCTGAGCAAGAGCCTAAACTGTTTCTGTTCTGTCTCGGTCCTGTAAGGAGACCAACGTGTAATCAGGCCAGCAAAGCAAAGTTAAAATTAGGATTAATTCAGATTTTTTGGTTAAGTGTTGTCATGTTTTCCTGACTGGCAGATTATTGGACCTACACTTAAGCACCTTAACTTTGCTCAGGCAATTCAGCAGCATTATGAGTTTGCATAAACCTTGAATAATGCAGCGAGATGGAGGGGTGTGCAGTGCATCTGAGGTGCAGGGAGAAGGGAATTTGAATGACACATAATACCTTTGGAGTTGGCACAGAACTGGATGTTTGGCGAGGCTTTGGGCATAATATCCTTAGTGAAGTGCTGTTTCATGATTGCGTGCTACCAGAGGCCAACTAACTGAGCAACTATAACCACAATCATAAAAGCCTTTGGAGATTATGACATATAGCGCAAATAATGTCATTAGTTAAAAGTTCACTTTCACAATTATTAGCATGTGTGTCCTCATGAATTTCCACTTGTTTTGAAAACAACTAATGCAATATTTCACTTTGGTATTTGAATAAGGCCCTGGGCCTGGAAGTTTGTCCTACATAATCTTTTTTTTTTTCTCTGCCTCAACTACCACAGTGTGCAGTCTCTGTTCCAATTAGACCTCCTGAATTAGGAATCAGTTCTTGATTAAACAAAATTGATTAAATATCATATTAGGAAGTTTTCCAAATTTTTTCCTCACCCATTCTTTTATAATTCATTTCTCTCGTTACTCGTACCCTTGGGTGCAAATTGTTCTAACTGAGTTAAGTGCTTTTCCAAAGTTCCACTGTGGTGCTCTGATTTATACATTAAGATTAATTTACTCCTGAAGTAGACGTGCTCGAGGGTTTACATTTTGATGCTGATGAAAAAAGAAATATGAAAACATGTTTAGGCTTCATTGACCTACTGAGATATCGCTGGGAACACAAGCATGAATTAATTCAGTTTTTATGACAGGCCGCTGTGAAGTTAATCAATGCATCCACATGCAGTTTTGTTTTATAATAAATTCATTACATATACGCATGGAAAACTAATACCTGCTGCCCGTCTATAAAATAGGAAGTACATGTGTCTGAGTAATTCATCCGTGCCTGTAAATATACAGCTTTGTCTTTTCCAGTTGCTGAGCTATCCTCGCCTTATTCTGTCCACATCACAAGCTGAAATGAAAGATTTAGCTGCAAGTCTCTCAATTTCAAGCCAGTTCTTGGCATGCATTATTTTGATATGTGTCATTGGCTTCTGTGTTTAATTGGGAGCTGTCTCCACAAATATAAGCCCGGGGAAGAGGGATGGGTTGACAGCAAAACAACATTTCCCACCAGAGAGCAAAAAACTCCCACTAATAAAAGATGTGATCGGGTCTTTGTGTGTTTTCATATGACAGTCCATTAGTACGAGGGGGAATATGGGTTCAGGATGGATAGGCAGATCTGTACTCTCTGTAATGGTGTTATTAGCATCTCCTTCATGGACAGGGACAAGAAGCAAGTGTATTTATTTTCCAGTGAGTAAAGCTGAACCACAAGCAATGCAATAATGAAAACACAATACAGGCATATCATATGTGTTCACTTACTGACTAATGCTGTTATTAATGCTATTTTCAATCCAATGTTCAATCCAGTGGTGAATGCTTTGACACATAAAAGTTGTTCCATCTGCAGGCTGAGGGCTGCAGTTAGCAGTTCTTCGGGGTCATTTCATATTTCGACATCAAAGGCTTCTAAATCCAAATGGTTGCGAAGGTCAATGGAGATGAATCAACGACGGACTTAATCCACATTGCAGTGTCCTATAGATGCCTCCCACTGTGCGTTAGAAAGGTCCCCAGAAACCATCAGCTCCAGTTTGATTAAATGCTGCAATTTTCTTTTGATACATTTGAATTCAATTTCCTCTACCAACTTTGATTAATCAATTAGTCTATAAAATAGAAAATAAAAATCCACAATCTTACAATCTTCTGTTGATTGATTCATTAACTAATTGTCAGATAATTCCAGCACTACTTTCACATCTGTTATATCTGGTGGACCAAAATGGTGCACTGACCTATAACTGACACAGCAATCCTTAAAGCTATGCTGTAGCATGGTTAAAACATTTCATATAGCAATGTGATCATTTGGGGACTGCAAGTGGCTGAATTTCTTTTTTAAGTAATCAGCATTGCAAACTCAGCATAATGATGAGCTCTACTGAGCTCTTACAAGCAGACAATGAGATGCTCTTTTCACCGTCTCAGCATAACTTATCCTCCTCGGATGTGCAGGGACTTGCTGCTGGCAGGAGGAGTGCGGTGTGAGCTATCCCTTAGCACAGTCTCTAAAAGGACCGGTTTGAAGTTAGACCAGCCCCAGCATGTGTTGGTTTGTCTGCCTGAGACAGAAAGTGGGTCTGAAACTGTGAGAAAAAATTAAATTCTCTGTTGTTCATTGCTCTATGTGCTATGAGCATTTTGGGAATAGATCAATGAGATTTATGTATGTCAGCTTTGACTGTAGGTGGCATTAATTCCAGGGGGAAATTCAGTAATGAGTAATTATCACCTCACTCTTTGTTCTATGAGAGTTTATACAGAACTAAATTATCAGACTTTGGCTACGCAGGTCAAAATTCTAACTGAATTATCAACTCAGCAGGAGTTTTTCAGCTCATTTGGACCATCTAGGGCCATTTTAATACCTTGAAGTGTCTCACACAATTGCCGCCTTGGAACCTGGAGTAGTGTCTGAATTACATGGGCCATATCATCAGTGAGGGGGTTACACTTGCAGTACTCTTATAGAGCCAGTTAAAGACAGTTGTTTTTACTGCTGGCTGTGGCTGCTCTACTGTGGATGGTGCTGTGTGATACACAATGCATGGCCCACTTCCTGAATTACCAAGGTTCCTTCTAAATTATTTTACTGCCTGAATGACTGACTGAAATTTCCAATTTGCATTGGCAAAATCAAATTATCAGCCTCCCCTGGTAATACTAATGCAGGGCAAGGAGGGCTTTAGTATGCACAGAATCTGTTTCCGATTTATAGGAAGCATTGCATGGATAACAGCATAGGTTAAAGGCTTTGTTGGTGTGTGGGTTTGATAAAGAATTGTTCAGGTACGCATAGCTGAGCCAGATGAATAAAATACAGGGATTATGTTAAGGGATGTTGTTGGTTTTTTAAAAATGCAGCACACTGTAGATGCACACAGGTGGTTTACTGGTTCCACTGATTGTCCTCCTTTTGCTTCCACACTACCAGTCCCTCATCAGAAATTAAAATGTCTCAGTGAGGGTGTGAAATAAAGATTATGGCCTAGAAAGCCCTGAGCAGCTGGTTGGTTCCACAACCAGCCATATGGACCACTAGGGTTGGTGTTATTTCTGCATTCAGTCCTGTCGAACATGCTAGGGGAAATTAGAGTTCAAGCCGCCTGTCTGTGCATGAGTCCACCGACTTCTGATGCACAACGGGAATTCATCCCGACTGTAGTCATGGCAACAAGCTATATTTAATGCTCTCGGTTTGAAATGACCAACAGGCACTTTTATTGAAGACCACTTTTTCACACCTTCATCTCACCAGTCCTTGATGAGTTAATATCTGTGTGTACACAATCTACACAAACCCCTTTGATATCAAATCAAATTTTGTGAATTGTGTGCAGTGCATGATATAGAGAGCCAGAGGTGACAGAATTTGGTAGCTGTAAATGTAAATGTGGCTCCATGATGCCGACTTGCAGAAAGGCTTTGAGCTTACTGTCAACAGGTATCATGTTTATCATGTTCACCATCTTATTTTAGCGCCACAACAGGCTCATATTTACTAATTGGCACTAAAGAAGAAAAGATATTACAATGACTCCCAAAGGCGACATCTGTACAAAATTGCCTTATAGTTGTGAAAACATTTCACGAAACCACAAAAGCCTCATGGTGCTGCTTGATGAAAAGCATCAAAGCCAGAAAGCTTCATCATCTGCCTCTACAACATATCATGACTGCTGAAGTATTTCAGCAACTATTAATAGAGTTAGGATGACCAGCAGAGCAACACTGGACCTGGACCCCTGGTTAAAACATTACAGGGGCAAACCTCTGAGTGGGAGGCAGACAGCTCATGGTACCACATCAAGGAAGATAAGGAACTTTATCACTTCCCACAACTACTACTGCAGAGATGCCCTTGAGCAAGGGACGAAACTCTCAATAGTTTAAGATTGTGCACGCAAGCATCTGCATGACTGCAATATGAATATAAAGGAGGCTGTTGCCACTCAGTTAACTTTCCTTGGTTAAGTAAAGGTTTAAAGAACGATTGGAGTGCACAGAGGGAAAAAAAATCTGTCTTCAAAGAGGAAACTGATTCAGCTTTCTTGCGTGAAAAGTCTGTCCGTTCATTTCAGAGCAACTCACCCACCCGCTGTGTTTTTTTAATCCTGCAAATCCCAGTATCCCCAGTGTCCTGGGAATGAAGAGGGTGTAGAGAGCAACAAGGGTAGAAAGGTATGATACGATTGGGTCTCCATCCAGAAAATGGTGAAAAGTTGAAAATTCTGACAAACAGCTGGAAAATAACACAATGAAGTTTTAGGATGAGATCCGGGGGCTCATTCTTCAGGCAGGCCACTCCTGAACTGCTCAAGACTCTCGCATGAAGTTGTTGACTTTTAGAAGCAGGAGTAAATTTAATATATGAATATGCGTACACTGCTCTTTGAATGTAACCCCATCTGTGCCAGGATTAAGGAGAGCCTCTGGGAGTCCATAACAGGTGGCCAAGAGAAGAACAAGTTCCTTTACTTCAGAAGTGTATTTAAAAAAAACCTTCCTGAAACATGTAGGTGAGGGTCAGTTCTGCTGATGTGTCCTCAGCTCTGTGTTCCCTAAAAACACCAAACACTATGATAAGTTGCCTTGATGTTGATGTCTTCACATAGACCGTGCTGTACTTTTATGCACCAAGCGGCTTGTTTGTGAAATTCATGTTTTGCTGTCTGAGAACACTCATCAGGACACTTGGCCTAGAAAGAATCTGTCAACATTTTTACAGAACAATATAACAAAGTTATTAAAATAACAACAAGTCACATAAACATGTTCTATTTTTAAAAAAAACGTGATTCTTTAAATACATGCTAGATGAAAAATATGGTGATTTTTCCAGGAGGTATTTGTTGATCTACAACAATTTGCGGAGAAGTCAGCTTTTGAACAACAACAAAGTACCTCAGCAATGATTTCGAAGCTTTCACAACTTGAATCCTCAAAGTTTAAATACCAAATGTATTCAGCAATTTGCAATTTGCTTTATATTCTATAGATATGAAAGTGTTGGACAGAGCACACAATGTACTGATGAGCTTGCTAAAAGCAATAAATGTAAAGTTTCCCCCGAAGGATGCCCGAGAGGAATCAAATGGTTTATCAGTTCAAATCTGCATATTACATAAATTTGTGCAGGGTCATAAAAAAACTTTTCTCAAGCTCAGTTAAAAAAACATGCAAGATCTAACGTTTCAGTGTTGTGTTTTAAGTTTTGGTGTTAGGAACAATAGTAAAGTCAATCAGGAAATATTGTTAATTATAAATATCAATAGCACCTAATCAGAAATCCTGTGGCGCAGTAAATATAATGCTCATTGCCTGGCCTTTAGTTGTTGACAACTTGTTATTGACTGAAACTAAAACTGTAGTTTTGACCAGACATTTAGACGAGTACAAAACTTGTAATTAGTGTAAAGGCAGTTTTAGAACTTCATTCATTTGTGGCATAAAGAAAAGCATGTTTTTGTCTTTATGTCCATTGATGTATCTTTCCATACATCCCTTGTGATCATTTACTCATGTTGATAAAAACACTGATGTCACTCATGTATTTTCAGACTGAAGTAAACTTTCTGGATGACTCAGGACGAATGATGAACACACAACCATAACATAATCCTCCTCCTAACCTTCAAAGCCCTCCATAACCTCACCCCTCCATACCTGACTGACTCTCAGATCATCATCCTCCATCAACCTCACGATCCCTCCTGCCCGTATGACCACCATGGGGTCCAGAGCCTTCAGCCGCTCTGCCCCCCCGCCTCTGGAACTCCCTCCCACCGGACATCAGGAACATCAATACTTTGACCATCTTCAAATCTCACCTCAAAACCCACCTGTTTAAACAAGCCTACTCACTGTGACATCACTCTGCAGATCTCCCACCCTTGGTTTTTTACATTTTTTGACTTTTTAACTTGCTTTTTCACTGTTTGTTTTTAACTGTGTTGTACGGTGTCCTATAAAATGTATTATTATTATAACTAACAGTACACAACTGCACTTTGGACGTGCTTCTAATCCCCAAGATTATTTTTTGTGACGCACGCTCATAAACATAAACATACATACGTCGTGAGGCATCATGGAAACAGCATGTCTGAGGATATAAAACTATGACTACCTAATCTGGGAGCACTTGCATAAAGCATCAAGATTATCCCATCCTGGCGCTGCCAGTGACAATGCAAACCAAGACGACACTGTAATGTTCCAAGACTTGGCAAGTTATCCCCTCTTTCCCTTCTTAGCAGCCAACGTTACCAGCACAGCTTTAATGGTAATGAAGTGCTAATGCTGTGAATTTAAAAAAAGATAATGAGATGTAGAAAGATAACGAGATGCGCCGTGATATGCCTCCACCGTAACCTTACTCCCTGTCTATCCAGTTTGCATGTGTCATGTTTACTTGCATATGTGAGAAAGTCACGTGTCCTGACGCAGGCGGCCGTGGCTTTGCGCAACCACACAGGAGTAGAATGACATAGGTGCTCACATTGTGACGCAAGTACAGCAAATGGGTGCGTTTTAAGGTGCTATATGCTAAGTGGTTGGGTGGTGGTGGTGCCTGATGCAGTTCATTCAAGACACTGATGCACAAGATGCCACGATGTCCAGTTTAATTAGGTTGTTCACGCTGTCATGGCGTCTGGTGGGTTATACACAAGCACAGTCAAAAAGAGAAAAAGCTTTCCGGCCCATTCACAGCGTTACATGTTGGTTCTTTTATTCCAGAAGTGTAATAAAAAAACCTTCCTGAAACATGTAGGCGAGGGTCAGTGCTGCTGATGTGTCCTCAGATCTATATTCCCTAAAAACACCAAGCACTTTGAGACATGTTGCCTTAGTATTGATGTCTCCACATAGCTGCACTTTCATACGCCAAGCCGCCTGTTTGTGAAATCCATGTTTTGCTCTGTGAAAACACTCATCACAACCCACGGCGAGGAAAGACGCTATTTTTACAGAACAGTCTAATTACGTTTTTTTTTTTTTTAAATGACAACTCTGTATTTTTTCCAAGTGCTGAACGTTCTGCAGGAGCTATTTTTGGAGCAACTTTATTCATGTTGACTCTACAGCACTGCCTGCCAAAGACCTAGACACCAAACAGTTGTGGCCTATTGATCAGAGCAGTCAAACTCGGAGGCAAGAAAACTGAATTGTTTTTAGAGCGATTTCAACTTATGAGACCTTTGCATTGATGTTGTTTTGCTCAAAGCTTCCTTAGGGGCTGCCAGGAGGCTCTGTCTCTTTGAATTGAAATCAGCGACAGGGGTTAGATGAATAGATGAAAACACATTATTTTCCATAATAAGTTAAGAAGACTATATATACTATATAGTACCAGCAATCAGCATAAAGCAAAGAACTGTGGAAATGGAGTCAGTGTCAATGCTTCAATAAAAGAAAAGCACCATATCACAAATGGGTACTATTCAATAAAAGATCAAATTCACAGATTCTAAACTGTGAGAATATATGTGTAGCCCAAAGATTCAGTAAAAATGTAGTCAAATGTCAAAATTATTCTGTGTTCTGGTTTCCATTTGCACCCTGAGTAGAAGTGATCAGTCATGCGTGAGAGGCTTCGGTTGCATCCACGTTCTTATGGAGAACAAAAGAGGTGGAACACGTCAGCTGAAATACAATCTCCAAACCCATTTGCTACCATCTAATGACAATTTAGCTTTTCATCAGCATTTTTCTTTTAATTCATCTGCCTTCATATAGGTTAAACAATGACCGGCACACGGAGGAGGAGGAAATCTTGCTGTGGATATCCATTATCTGTTATCTTAATGTCTACTGGCTGCACCGGGAGCCTCGAAACATTGGCCCTTACCCCCGGAGACTAAATCATCGTCTGACAATAGGTGCCAGGATTGCATCTGCACCTTGCATGAGCATTAAATAATCATATTCTGTGAAATCACATTCTTAACCCGTCATAGTTATCCATTCGTTGTCTCTTACCATTTATCTTATTCATAGCCGCCGAGGCCTGGAGCCTGTCTCGGCGTGCAGTGGACGAGAGGCGAGGTCCAGCCTGGACAGGCGGCCCGTCTTTCACAGGGCTAACACATATAAACAAATAAAGACATTCACATTCATGCTTACGGGCAATTCAGAGTTTCAGGGACACCTAACCTGCTTGTCTTTGGACTGTGGGAGGAAACTGAAGCACCTGGAGGAAGAGCAGACACGGGCAGAACATATAAACTACACAGACAACGGCCTCAGGTCGTCCTTGATGAGAGGTGACAGTACTAACCACTGAGCCACCGTGCTAGCCTTAAAACCTTATGCTGCAAAGGATCACGCTACACCTGCCAGATGAATGAGGTGCAGAGCAGAAGGGTTGTATTTTCCTTTGAAATACAATGAAGTAAAAGAGAGTAAGTCTGACTAAATTAAAACATCTTGAATGAAACGCACTTAGCTTCTTTACACTGAAGGTTCTGAACTTTAAAGAAGTGAGGCCTGTACACATGGGGGGGGCACGACACTGACTGTATGATTAAAGATCACCCAAGCCCTCTTATCGCCTGTAGTCAAATGTAACCCACCATGTGCTGGAGAACGTGCAGCGACGTGCCATTGGAGACACAGTGTGAGGATGACTCACCACATATGTGCTCGCTCACTGCCAGATCTCCAGCACAGCCTCGCCTGCAGGTACTAACACAAAGAGAAAACACTGACTGCAATGCTGCTGCCTGGAGACAAATGCCTGTCCAAATACTACACTAAGTGCACAGCAAGATAATTAGGAAATAATGCACTGATGCTGAAAATAAAAGCACACAGAAACTTTTGGGAATCGCTTGCAATTACCAGCCCTCGTCTGTTTACACGATGCATTCATTGCTTTCTTAATAACTCTAGCTGTGTACAAACCAGTCCTGGCCAAAGGCACATGGGAAGTTTAAGTCACTGCAGCTCAATGCTAGAATCATAATACTGATGGTTGAGTAGCTACTTTACATGCAGATATTATAATTAATTACTTATTCAAATTGTTACTATTCTTGTCCGTACCCATCAACGGTGGATACAGAGCAACAATAATATCTTATATTTGCAAATGATTGTGCTGTGAGATCAGAAAAGGTGTAATTGATCACTTACTACCTAAGTGACAGTATTATCAAACTTACTTTACATTGAAAAGAGAGGATTATCAAGATGAATATGCCCTGTTGAGTGCACCAACTAGGTTTGGAGTTGGCCTAATTACAAAGACATCAGCTCTAAAACCTCGGCCAAGCCCCTCTTTGTCTTCATAATGCATTTATGATGGGCTGATTCATTGTGCTGTCCAGGAGCTACCGCCAGCCTGATACTGAGTCCGCCTAATATTGTTCAAACAGGTGTTTAATGAGGAATCCCAGCTCTGAGAGACTGATGGGACTAATGGACGTTTTCCCAGGTTTCCCTGTACAGAACACAAAGCTCAAAACCTCGAGTGTGCTCATTCCTTCAGCCAAATGCTTTGAAGTGTAGAACTACCTGGCAGAAATAGATTTTCTTACGTGACCACCAATTATCCAGACTTTGCCCTCTGACCACAGACAATGTCATATGGAAGCCAGGGATGAAAGTCTTGCAGAGATACGGGGAAGGTGTAATGGTGTCAGATGGTCTATAGCGGCCTACTAGGATCTACCGAAAGACTTCAGGAGCGAGGCAAAGGGAGGATTTTGCACATTTTTACAGAATAGCACCATTTAAAATAAAAAAAAGAAAAGAGTAGCTTTCCGTTTTGAGGACGGGAACCAATTTTGAAACGTTCTCCTTATCTTTTCAAAGCAATAGCTTCATTTTCAAGATCAATCAGTCTTTCTATAACCTGGCATCAGCATAATGCTCCGGTCATGTGTACAGGGTCATAACTTCACACTCAGGTAACCCTATTTATTTGTGACATGCTTTTGAACACCTCATCAGTTCATTCCTATGTTCGTGGCTCCATTCAGACCCCGTTCTTTTACCCTTTCTTTACCTCGTTCTTT
This sequence comes from Pempheris klunzingeri, assembly GCF_042242105.1. Classification (NCBI taxonomy): domain Eukaryota; kingdom Metazoa; phylum Chordata; class Actinopteri; order Acropomatiformes; family Pempheridae; genus Pempheris; species Pempheris klunzingeri. The sequence goes on along the minus strand of NC_092016.1, from coordinate 2,630,365 downwards.
CCCCCGAGCAGATCTCATTGATTTTATGAAATGTGGTTGAGAATCACAATCATTCTTGAGAAAGAAATAGCCCAGAACATGTCAGATGGGTGAAACAAAGGCTGCCTGCCACTGCTGAGCTTAGCTCACCAGGGAACCTAAACCAGCATGCCGAAGGCTGCCTCTATTAAAATCAAACCCAAGGAGGAAATGTAGAGTGTCTCAGTACACAGACATGAAAATGCTTCGTTACCTTGGACGGCCAGTGGTGGCTGCTCAGGGTTGATAACAAAATTGCCTTCAGGTCAGTACCACAGTGCTTAAAAGCACCATTGAGAATACAGCAGTGATGAACCTGTAAGAGAGCTCTGTTTTCTTCTGGACATTACTGTCAAACAGCACAGTGGATATTGATGAAAATACATGCGGCTAATTTCCGTAATATCCCTGCCATGTAAACATGTATTCAGTCATTCATCTCCACAGGCCGATTAAAAGAACCTCTCATTGTATAGGGCTGCTGTGACACTCTGAAATACCACATCCACCGTGGACATTTTTAATAATTATTGCTAATTCTATTATCACTGTGGGATGTCCGATTACCTCCCGGGCCTATTGTGCCATGTCGAGCGGGTATACAATTTACAGCGCAGGATGCAAGGGATCCAGTGACACTGTGGTAATCTGATGTAATGAAATAATAATAATAAAAATGATGAAGAAGACCGTGGCAACCCGAGGGGGGGGGTCCTTTCTTTGGCATTTGATTCCACAGGGGTCGTTTACATATGATCCCTGTAAATCTCCAAATCATTATGGATGATCCCAATGACTTTCTCTGCCTCCCTCCCTGCGTGTGTGATAGATTAACTAAGCAGTAACGATGTCTCTCTTGTGGACTGGACAATGCAAATCGTTGTAGGTTCTAAGCCAGCCAGTGGAGACAGGGCTGGCAGGGCAGAGTGATAGATTAGGGATTTTTAAATACTCCTCCTGGTGAGTTCTGCTGCAGCCAAAAGAGCAGCTGGGGTTTTTCTCACTCTGCAAGGGGGGTGGAGAAGGGCCACAGATGGCCACGGGCCCTGCAGGTCAACGCTATTCGAAGATGCATCCTGGAGTGAATGAGTGCGTAAATTAATCGAGGCCCGCGGATGCATTGGAATTTACTGCGCAATGTTCCGCAGTAATGAAGCCTGTACTTTAAATCCATATTATACATGACACAAGAGCTATTAAAGAAGATTTCACAGAACTATAACTAGCTCTGTCAAGCTCGGAGGAAAATTATTACTCCTTATTGATTTGAAGATACATTTTACTTTGCACATAGCAAGGAGAATAACAATGCTAACAAATCATCTTTGAAATAACTAAACCATCACTGGAAACACTGCCACGACAGTGATTCATTTCCGGCTGTGTGCCAGTTAGCAGTATTTCATCGCCCTCCTTATAAACTGCACGTGTCTGTCATATTCCAGTTGTTCGGCCCACCTTGTGATCTGTGTTCCCCTTTGTTGCTGCACTTTGTCAGTATTTGGCATAACATGCATAACCTTTTTTTTTTTTTTTTTTTTTTAAGGTGAGCAAGGATTATTTGGCCTTTTCAGAGCTCTGGTAGTCATCACCCCCTGGTTTGAAAACATCAAAGCGCCGATTGCAAAACCTGTTTTATATCTGACAAAAGCTGCTTATTGACATTCAACCTAACGTGACTTAACTTAGTTGTAGTGTTTTGTCATTATATACAGGTTACTGCAGAATGAAAGGCCTTTAACATGAAGTGTTTACATTGTTATGTATTCCACCTGCCTATCTCTCTCAGAGTAATGTTTTCAGCCCCTTTGTTATATTGAATACAAACGTTACTGCAGCTATCAGGCCACCATTTCAAATGTCAAAACACAGTTACAACTGATTGTGGATAATTGAATGGGGTGAAGGGAGGGACCACTCTGTGATAATTTGATTTTCTCATTAAAACATGAGCTATCACTGAGTATGCTGGAGGTCAATGAAGTCCAAGTCTAATGTAATTACATTAGAAGTAGCCAACAGGTTGGTCGTCAGGCCGTTGGTCGTTGGCTGGAGCGCTTAAGAGAGTGAGGCTGCGTGTAAACACGTGCACTCACAATCTTAGGCAGATTAAGTATCTGCATAAACCTTTACACGAGCTGGCTGCTGGGTCACACAAATCTGGGTTTAAGCCAAAGGATCTGTCTGAATGGGCTTGCATGACACTAGAGGTGTGAATTTGCTACGGATTACTGAGGTTGGTCTCACTTCAGAGGGGGGGGGGGCTGACGTCAAGGTGGATTTTAGAAGCTCAGCCAACAATTGTTTTGACAGAACACAAATAACTGATTCTTTTGATAGATTTTTTTTCTTCAGCTTTGCTTTACCCACACTACCTCGAACATTATTGGGAGGAATTATTGCTGGCTTGATATTATAAAACACAAGAGTAAAGTCTGACTGTTTGTGCCATAATTTTGAGGCACCTCTGCTACGCTTGGTAGTGTGTGGACAATTTCTGGTGCAGCAGCAGAGTAATCTGTTTTGATGGATAGAATTCCCTCAGTATCAGTGCCCATACACCACATCATAAAAACATGAATACCCTTGCACCTTTTGGCAGCAGCACTGTACCTTGACGTATCCGCCATAACCCAGTTTTTATGTGAAAATAAACAACGTCTTGTTCTCCAAATACTTGAGTGCACTGTGACCCCCGCCATGAGTGTGCATGTGGATCCCACATTTTGGTGGAACACTCCAATATCAAGCCTTCCTCGGGCGCTTTGAAGTGTCAACTGATTTGTGGGGGTGGAAGCGCAGAGCGATTTACAGTGGCAGAGATATGATCAAATGCATCGGGAGACAATACATCTGGATGTGCCGTGAGAGCAGAGCCTGTTCGTGTCAAGAGAAGGAGGAAAGAGAGAAGGGTGCACAGTATCTTACCTCAAGCAGAGTGTCATCTCAGCTGGGAGGATTTGTATCATAGTTTTGATGTTTTTCACTCAAGCTTTCACTCGTAAAAGAGTCCTAGTATACTTTTAGTACACCTCTTTAAAAGTAAAACAAAATACAGTGTACTTCTACTCAAGTGTACTTTTAAAAAAGTGCAAAAGCAAGTTGAGGTTCATTCTTGTGCTGCTATCTCTACAGTATTCATACTTCTTTTATACTTAATGATACAACAAATGGTTTACTATAAACATAGAAGTGGTGCTCAGTATAAGGAAACGGGTGGATCAGAGGGAATTGTCACCTTAATTGAGACAGACTTCAAATTCGAAGTCGTTTGAGGTGTTTACATTCCAGAATTAAACTTAAGACGAAGGTCGATCAATCAGTCCCGGGGTAAAACTTAGTACAACCACAAAGGTTGCTCACCGCTCAGCATATTAATCTATTCCTTCAACTGCCGCCTTTGCATCCGAGAAGTAAATGGACACTAAGTGAGCAGACCTGATATGCAAATCGTTAACTCAACAGTTACAGTGGATAAAAAGGTCGTGGGCGTGTTTGACTGCTTAGAGGTCACATTGGCATGTTTCCTTTCAATGATCACATTGATTCCCGGTTAAAGTGGTCTCATATCTGTGTGAACGTCGATGCAGAAATAGTAACAGTGTCCTAGTTTCACATATCGATTGTATACGATCGATGTTCACTGTGTAGAACGGATGTTTAAAATATGTATCTGGTATCATTTGCACTACAGCACGTACATGGAAACGTACAGTATTCAGCCATTTGGTATGTTGTATACTGAGGTTGAGACAAACCGACGGCCTTTCCTGTGTGCAGAAGACAGAAAAACTCTGGGTTTTATTTATTCAATACTATAAAATTCAACTGTTTTAGAAAAATGCTGGGCGTCAACAAGTTAGCTAGCATGATGTTTATCATACATATGAAGATTAAAGGAAAGACACGGCAAGTTGTAGCTCTCTTATACTATGGGAGGGTGATATGATAGACAGTGTTAATGATGGTATAGTTGTTGGTGTCAACTGGGAGCCTATAAAGGTGATAAAAAGAGTTTGGAGTGGGGGGGGGGGGGGACCTGGGAGTTCAAGCTGAGAGCAAGAAAGACGAGTCAGAGACACGGGGATCTGTGCCTCGTGTTGAAACCAAACCCTCTGCGATGGAGTTATTGATTAAATGTTCTCTTAAAAGGCCAGTTGGATGGAGAAGGTCACATCAAGGTTTTCACAACAGGGGAATGGAGATGCATTTGACCTGTCAGCTGAGGATAGGCTCTGAGTGAGCACACAGCCCTTCTGTGGTAGGAAAAGGCACAGCAATCTTCTTAAATGGAATCTATCCATGCTGAAACTCACTGGGCTCAACCCCTACGGAGTGAGGTAAGTGTCAAAACATCTAAAAAGTCTTTCAGGAGTTTTCTTCCAAGAAATGTTCAGAGGTCACATGTGGCCCTCACATTAATATCTTGAATTGTCTTTGGACTTGCTATGAAGTCATGACTTAAATGGCATGTAATTGTACCAATTCCAATAATGGGAACGTAAACAGAGGAATAATAACAAGCTAATTAACCAGGAAGCAATCATTATTTTAAGGCTCTTTCAAAAGGTTAATGTGAGAATAATTTGGACAAACTGTTTTCTATTAACAAGCTGGGCAGTTCTCAAGAATGTGTGACTCACATTAACAACAGTGCAATGGTAAAACATTAAGTGTGATAGAAAAATATTGTTACAATGAGCCCAAAAGGTTAATATGATGATTACCTATGTGTCATCTAATCTCTCTTCTGCCTAATCTTACACCATTTTTACATTTGTTTAGCAGAAAATTGCAATAAAATACCTTTCCACACAAAGACAAGTATCTGTCTTTGTGTGTCTAAAACCTGCAATACTTTGAGAAACATTTGTATTTGGAGTCATGTTTCTGGCGACCTGGCAAACATTCACTCTGACCTTAGGTCTGTTTTGGGCTCCAGCAGCTGACTAGCTGTGTCTGTTCACCATTCGAAGCTGTAAAAGAGTGTACAGTAAGTTAATCACAGGTTTTTCTGTGATTAACTTACTTCACTGATAACACAGCTGCCTGAAATTAACATTGATGAAAGTAGACTGCACCAAAACACTGAAGCTGTGAGCCGTAGAAGCAAATGATAAGCTGAAAGACACTAAAATGCTCCATACATGCATCCTACAAAGTCGGGTGATAATTCTCTGTATGCTCATCAATGACAGACCTCTTCCACAGGAGTCATTTTTCAACATTGTTGAGAAAAAAATAGATCAGTTTAACTTCAAACGCAGTACAGTTGATCCAAAGTTCTTTTCAGCATAGAGAGAAAAACGGAGGAAAGAATGCAAATATATTATTATTTATATATATATATACACACACTACTCACAAAAAGTTAGGGATATTCGGCTTTCAGGTGAAATTTCAGGATGAACCACCACCAATACATTTCCTGCTTCAGTTAGAATTGGTATTTAAACAGTCCTCCTCATCCTGCTGTTCACATTCTGACATCATGAGACCAAGACGACACCTAACAGTTGATCAGCAGCACCTCAACACTGGAGGCTTCAAACAGGAAGTCCTCAGACGGAGGTGTTCACTGAGCTTAGAGGGTCACAGAGTGTCATCAGGAGGTTGGAACAGTGATACAGAGACTGGAAGAGTCACAGAAAGGAGAGGAGTGGACGTCCTTTGGCCACGTCCCAATTTATTGAGACACTGAAAATGTTTTGTTGTGGTTTACCTACCACTGTTGGTAGATTTTCTTCCAATACATTGTTTAAGATGAATAAAACTACCAGTGCATGCTTCTACTTAAATGCCCTACTTTCATGATATAATATCACTGTAGCATTCACTTTTTACATTTTCCATAAATTTCACCTGAAAGTCGAATATCCCTAACGTTTTGTGAACCCTGTATATATATATATATATATATATATATATATATATATATATATATATATATATAGGTAGAAAATGGAGCATGAGATTGACGGGAGCTGAGCCGGAAGGAAAAGCCTCCGATTTACCAATTGATATACGTTCCAAACCTTATGGTCATGAGCTTTGGGTACCGTCCAAAAAAATGAAATTGTGGATATAGAGCGCTGAAATGAGCTTCCTCTGAAGGGTGGCTGAGCTCACCCTTAGAGACGGGCAGCTCCGATATCTGGAGAGGGCTTGAAGTAGCGGCGCTGCCCCTTCAAGTCGAAAGGAGTCAGCTGAGGTGGTTCAGGAAATCTGATGACGATGCCTCCTGGGTGACTTCTTTTGGAGGTTTGCCATGCATATGCAAGTGGAGAGATTACATATTTCATCTGGTTTGAGAATGCCCCGGGATCCGCCAGGAGGGGCTGGAAATCGTTGCTGCGGAGAGGGAACATAACCCGGCCCCAGATAAGAGGCAGAAAATGGACAGATGGATGGATATATTCGCCCACATACTGTATAATAAAATACGTTGTATCATAATCCTGAACACTTGACCACTGAATGGCTTTATAGGAAAGAATCAGACTCCTCAAGGGCACTTTGGCAGCAGAAGTTGAGGGAGAGTGAATAGTTCGAATGTGAAATGTGGACCTGCGAACCCCCTGTTTCAGTCGGCTCCACGTTCTGCCCCGTAGAGTCGAATGCAGCAATAATTGGCCCCAGCCTGTTAGGGAGGAGTCGTTCAGATTTGGAGGAGAGCACATGCTGTGAGGTTCCCTTTCATGGTGACCATGTTCCTGATTTGGCACAAGTCAGCCCTAGGGGAGGATGCAAACAGCTGGGCATTACACACACACACACACACACACACACACACACTTTCATTCCCCATAGCCACGCTGACTTTCATTCTTCTGCTTCGACTTCCATGCCAGGATCACACGGGTTATATTCAACTTCAAATGCACAACAGAGATGTACAAAAATATTCCAAATAAAATAGTGCGGCATAATAACTCTTCTGAATGGCACCGCTAATGATTGGAGCGCTTAAACATTAACACATTAAAAACATGGCCTGAAAATAATGAGTGTTTTAACGAGACAGACCTGGTACATTATTAATGTACTGAAAGAAAAAAAAAAAAAGGTTTATTTTGCTTTAACTTAATGAACATCCTGTGCTGGCAAGACTTGATTTTCAAGTGTCCTGGCAAGTGTACGAACTTGTTAATATAATGAGCTTAACATTTTCTGATACCAGTCAAAAAACTCAGAGACTTGATTTGAACAAATTGTTAATCTCTCTGCATTTGCTGGCATGCGATTTAATTTCCTTTACTGGCAAAATGCATCCTGTGGGCGGCTGTGGATCAGCGGTAGAGTGGGTCGTCCCTCAATCAGAAGGTTGGGGGTTCGATCCCCAGCTCCTATGGGTCAACATGTCCAACAAGTGTCCTTGGGCAAGACACTGAACCCCCTGTATGAAAGAATAGTCTCCTCCATTTACATTTACATATCTGAACATGTTCTGATGCCGTACTTGAAACATTAACATTTCTAATGTTTTCACCACAGTACCACACTGTGCTTCCTGGCAGGAAAATGAGTTCTAGTAACGAGCAGTTTAACATTCTTGTGTTCTTTGCTATTTAACGGCAGAAACACCGAATTCCCTGCATTTAAACAACAACTGTGTTCATGTACAGTGGCAGAACGAACGAACGAACAAACAAACAAACACGTCTAAGTGTTATTTCTCCCGTTATGCTAGCAGCTTGAAAGCCGTGACTCCGGCTCATGATTTGCAAGATGAAGCAGGTGAAACTATTCCCACCATATGTTAATGCTTTTCAGTGAAAAGCTGAACGAGGGGTGGTCCGTATTTACCCAGCTGTTACTGTAGGGTGAGTAAAATGAGGCCGGCGCTCCCTCAGTATTTCTGGCCTCACAGCAGCGTGAGTGGAGGAGGATTATCCTGTATTACATGCTTTACTGTACTATGATGCTGGCGTGCAAACATCTTTTCACTCTGTCCCTTCCTCTTGCTGACGCCACACACGAGTGTGAACCATAAAGCAACAGCAGAAAACACCTGCCCTTCGCTGTTAGTTATCAGATTTTATTGGGAAAACGATCTGCTTCTTAATCAGATATAGAAATAGGTACATGAGACAGTTACGCTGACCCCACAGAGCCATTTATTTAACGACTATTACTTTCGGACCTTCATCGTGTCCCCATGGGATCATATTGTCACCTGGGTCCCCAAACGCCCTTGGCACTTAATTAATCAATTGATGTGATTGAGTGGCTCGTGTGTGAGAGACATAATGAGCTCCTGATTAAAATCGTTCGAGGAGGACCTGTAAACACTGCCATGGCTCACAGGTCTCACAGTGGTATCACTGTAATGCAACACTTTGTAAACAAGCCAAAATAATGTTAATAATGTTAAACCGATCGTGTTAAATCTACATTACTCTCCTTTTTTCATGCAAAAGACAACCGAGGAGATGAACTGTAAGGCTAAGTGCCATAACGGGGAGCTAAAATAAGCAAACTTCATAGATAAGATGCTTAAGAGCACATTTATCTGCATCTCTTTGATGTCCCATTCGCAGCATTTAATGTCAGCCTTCACCATGTGGCCACTGAAGAAGGATTTAGATTCCAACGTGATTTTTCGAATAATCTTCCTGCATATAAATGCCATAAGGCAGCGCTATTTTCTTCTATATGAAATGGTCCTACTTCCTCTCTCAGGATCTAAGGTGAGCAAGTGAGCAAGTGAGCCGTTCGTTCATATGTTCATCCGTCCGTCCTCTAAAGCACTTGTCCTGTTCGGGGTCACGAGGGGCTGGAGCCCATCCCACTGGGGGAGAGGCAAAGTACGGCAGGACAACTTGTCAGTCTGTCACATCAGCAACAAGTTGACTGGCGAAGGTCACATTGCAAATTGTCTCCAGATCTACAGACATGCACCCATATTCACACGCAGGCCGATAGAGATATGGTAACATAATAGATGTTAATACTACCTGCACCTGTTTACCTTAAATATGCACTTTATAAAAATGAAAACTAAACTCAGTCCTGTTCTTAAGCTACACATTCAGCGGTCAACTCTTCATATAAAGTCTGCTCAGTGAGGATTAGACGGTGAGGCTGAAGCCAGATATGTGAACATTCATTTAAAAAACTGGCTCTAAGTAAAATCATTACACAAACACACATCATCCTCAGCAAATTTCACAGCACACATGGAGATATCAGGTGGCATTTTCCTTTCAGTCGTCTGAGTCATTATACCTGAGCTTTCAGTCAGTTAGCAGCTCTTTCTGAAACGGGGAACGGAGGATCAGCACTTCAGCACCTGGATGGATGGAGTATTGGTTTGCTGAGGAGTGATTCATGATGTGATTTGGCTCGTCGATCATAACGATGATAATTACAGTTTGATTTTCACATGCAACTTCACCGGATTCTTTCCATGTAGAGTAAGTAATAAGTGGATTAATTGATTGACGCTGCATGAATTATAAAATCAAACCACAAAATGTTTAACTAAGGCTCAAATGGCCCGATCCTTTTGCTGTATGACGTCCAATGTCGTCTTTATGTTGTATTTGATTAACAGCATTTCCACAAGAAGATCCAAAAGTTTCATATTTAGGTTTCCTCATCACGATCATAAGATTCATACAAAAGTGCACCAGTCTTTGGAAAATAATAGTGGTAATATTGTTACATCTATAAATTTGTTGGATATAAAATCAGATAATACTTAACGCCTTATAATAGTATAGTAATAGTATAATATAGTTATAATTGAATGTGTGTGATATTCTTGATTTGCTTAAATTGGAACATATGATTGTTAAAAATGGTGAATAAATTCTTCATCATTCGGTTTAGGACTGGTGATTTACATTTTAATGCATCAATATCAATCAATCAGTCTTTATTCATATAGCGCCACTTCATAACGTTGTCTCAAGATGATCTCCATGAAGAGCAGGTCTAGATCCAACTCTTTCGTTAAGAGAGAGACCCACAAGTTCAGGAATTCAAAATGAAGGATTCCCGTCAGGTATTAAAGACGTTATCTTACAGTTATGGTAATTTTAACTTGAACACAAGCCATTTGATTGTAAAAGGAATATTTCTTCAAGAAGTAACTGTGTATGCCCACAAACAGCAAACATCATAATAGTGAAAATAGACATTTGAAATGATCCAATGAAGGCAATAAACCAGAGCAATAAACATTCACTAAAATCCCACAAAAAGAGCCAGATTCTAGCCCCTAGCAACAAAGGATCTGGGTGTTTCATAGGGTTGATTGAGATTGATTGGTGGAAAATTACAGCAGAAATAAATTTGGAACATCATCAGCTGTCAATGCTCATACAGTGTGTAACAGTATGAGTGTGTTTTGTACAGTATCTCTGTAATGTGAAGGAGTTTTTTAGGCTGCGGGTGAAAACTGGTGCAGTAAAGTGAAATTCTCAGCCGACCAAGGGCAAGAAAATACAGCATTTAATGCATTACACCATATGTTATGTCTACCTGACATGTAGCTGAGGGCTGAGTTAAGGAACCCTTTGGGACAAAAACCACAGTGTTCTTGGAATAACCTTAATTATGGCTCTCACACTCAGTGCACAGAAATCCAACATATAAATGATAAGTCTTAATGAAGCCACCAAGACAGCCTCCAGGGGACACTTTTCCAAAACTGTTTCGGTTGAGCCTGACATCTTTCCAATAGCCCTGCTGCAGTCGATACATTTCTGTGTGGGTCATTGGACACAGACTGCATCAAGCTCCATCAGTTACAAAAGTGGCCCCACTGAAAATTGAGGTACTGAATTTTTTGTTTTTTTTTAAAGAAAAGTGCACAAAATGCACTAATGACTCCTCTGAGTCCATTTCAGACTAAAAGGCCATGTGTGGTTTTCATGGCACGAAATACTAAATATTTCTGGTTACTAATGTGTCTGAAGAGCCATTTATATTCTTATAACATCATTTTTAAAAAAGAATGTGACTTCACAGGAAAGTAAAGATTGCTGGATGTACAGGAATACTGAAATATTCCCTGGAAGTGGGATATTTTCAGCTTTTACTTTGTGGCTGAGTCGTGTTTGAAGACACTGGAAAAGAATGAATTCACATCTGTGGTTGTTGTTAAGCAGAAAGCACCACTCAAAAGAATTTATATTAATTAGGCTCATTATCACTGTGGCAGCATTTCCATTTTGTTTCATTTAGGTTCAAATTCTTTGCTGAGATAGTCTGGTCATTGGGTTTGAACACTGCAAAAAATTCCTGCTGCATCTGTAATTGTCTGTTCTGCATAATTTGTTTGATTTCAGAGTAATTTTCATTAAAGTTATCTTTGAAAAGTGACAGATGAATTAAATCCATCAGCACAGCTCATGTGAAAAAAAGCCTCCTTGTGAAATTAAAATTTTATGCTTTGCTTGATGAATTTTTTTTTTTTTTTTCCAAACAGATTTTTGTACACAGACAATTGCATCATTTTTTAATCAAGAGCAATAATAATAACTAAAAAAGAAAAAAATAATTAATAATCCCAAAATGAATAATGGTCATTGTCACCATGGCAGCACCCAGTGGCAGGTAGTAATCACAGAGCAGAGGAGAGTTTCATATATCGATATATTATTCTAATTTAAGACTCAATTCCCCTTGTGCCTCTCCTGTTATTGTAGTGGAGATCTTTTTCAGTCGAATGCCTCTTTATAATTCTGTAATAATCAATAAATTAATTAATAATTTCCAGTAGAACTAATAAAAGATGGAGAAAATGTGAACTAGTTGTTGATTAGAAAGGTATAAAATAAGACAAATATGAATAAATTATACAAATATGAAAAGTGTCAGTATGTTGAACTCTTTAAATAAGCAATTCTCTTTTTTTTCTTTTTGAATTTCATCTTAAATCTACTTTCGTAGGTTCCTCACACCGTGTCTCCCTGTCACTTCAACAGAGACATGCATTTACCCTTTATCTACCCTCACTGTCATTTGCTTGAGTGCTTTCCAACCCTTGACTTGTTTTAACATACCATCACGGATGAGGAGGAAAAAGAGGATTTCTGAAGTGAACGGTGTCAAAACTGTTTGCTTTTTGCTCCATCAAGAAAAGCCTAGGAGCGGCTTTCGTGCTTACGTCTACCAGTTGACATCTTTACCACATTATGGTTCATGGGTCGTTTTGAGGTTGTCCAGTGCAGATGTATCAGGCAGTATCTGGGCAAACCTGGACCCCTTCTTTATCTCTCCATTGCAGCTTTCAATTCCTCACTGGCAAAAGAAAAAAAAAATGTTCACAACCCCCTGATGGTTCAAGCAAGTGCAATATCAGCAAAAACCTGAAGTAAATATACTGTGGTATTGATTGGTCGCGCATTAGCATTTTAGTAGATTAAGTGAGAAACCGTGGGGGTGTTCAGGTTTTCCATACCACTGCCAAAGTGTCAGTCATCAATCTCCTCGCATGCATGCACACATACACTCTTCATTAGGTATCTTTGTAGATAAAGATAATAAACTGTCAAATGCAGCCACTGCTCTGATATTCTAATCTTTGGGGTGGACTGAAAACATTCACTGGCCTCTTTTGTTTGACCACATCTAAGCACTTAAAGCTCACACAGCAGGTCAACAGTGCGTAGACGCTGCAACTGCAAGGAGCCCGTGTGAAAAATCATGCTGAATGTCCCATGACAGCAGTTGTGTTCTGGTAGTTAAGGGCCAGTTATATGGCTGTGAGGATAAATTGAGGAAATTGTAGATGTCAATGGATGTAGACAGTCAGTCCAAAACAGAACGTCCAATATTTGTAAAGCACTTACATAGACATCAGTGGGGATCACTGCGCCGTTCTCACATCGCTTCAAGATAACAAAACATTATTTGCAATCCAAAATGTGGTGACTGAACATATAAATGTTAATTAAAATGATGAAGGAAATCATTCTCTACAATTGTAAAATAACTGCTTTATTTGCATTATTATCATAACACATTGCGACTTCCGATGTATCAGTCAGCTTTTCAAATCAAACGTTTCGTCAGTCATGCTCTCAAGCAATGATCCGATTCTCCACTTGGTGTTGAATTATACATTCATGCAAAGTGGTTTCCCCCGGGCAGATTTAATTTCTAAAATATTATCTTTAAGGCAGATGTATGAGAAGTCCCGAAAGCATTATGACACATCATTCGAACCTGATTTATGATACGAGAACATATAACAATACTTCCAGTTTAGAGGCTGGTACAGGATCTGCATACATCATAAATAACAATCCAAATGTACAGTGCTGTCATTGGATCCCAAATAACAACTGCCAGCACTATTTATGATAATAATAATGATGATAATAATAGTACAACAGCAGCCCTCCAAAAATCAGTGAGGTTTATTGATGGCGCCAATTGCTCCAGTGTGAAACAATTAAGCCGTTTAAAGATAATACATTCCCACAAAGAGCCTACGTGACGTTCCCTTGAGAACATCTCAAGTGCAGTCCTTCCTCCCCTTTTATTCCTCAAAAACACACCATAGAAAACCAAACAACAAAGACCCTATAATGAAATCCACTGGGAAAACAGAAGGTCATCCAGTGCAGTCCTGTTTCATCCTTAACCTACTTCTCAAAAAGCCCTTAAGAACCACAGCTATCCAGGTGAAGACAAGCAAACATGCTAAACCCTCTACTATGAAGGATGGGGGTTCTTTTGGTGAAGGGCTTATTAAACAGAAAAACATGTTTCTAAAAGATACCATTGTGTCTTTGGAGAAAATCTAATTAATGTTGGTACCTCTTCCACTCCTTGAGGTACATTGGCCAAACATCCCTCAATAGATTTTTACACTATTTGCAAATTGATCAAGAACTCAACCTGCATTTCATTCTATACTTCTAAGAAAGACGAAATGAAATGCAGGAAACAAAAAGTAGGTGAGCTCTTACTTTGATGCAATGAAAGCATCTATTCACCAGTGTTTCTATGGGATTTTCATTTCCAGCCCAGTATCCCTATAAAATGTTTATATTACTGGAGCAAAGTGCACAATGTACGTCGAGCACCTTTCAGAGGATGGTGACCTTCATGTAGCACATCCAACTTTTATGCCTTAAAGCACATATGTCAAACTCAAGATACAATTAGATACGGCCCGCGAGATAATTTCATGTGACTATTAAGAATGGCCCGTCAGTAAACAGCACTCCCACCTCTCATACTACAAATCCCACAATGCACTGAACAGCTGCCGCGCTAGTCAGGACCCGTGCAGCAGCCCCTCCTCCCGCAGGTATAATGACACGTTGGCCCGCGACTTAGACCGTGTTTTAAATTTTGGCCCTTTCTTTGATTGAGTTTGACACCCCTGCCTTAAAGTGAACTGAACGCACCACGTAATGTTTGCCCATATTCATTTTGCACGGGTCATCTCATTGTTTTTGTTGCCGTTTCAGGGATCCCTTTTTTTGATCCATGTCCCTTGCCTCCAAGATTACAGATAAAAACAAGAACAAAATGCTGCTTGGCACAACATGAAGTAAATAGCTGGATTTACACAATGTCTGAGCAGGCTAATCACTAGCTTACGAGAGCGGACACGTGCCCACGGCGGCAAGTAACAAGTAGTAAAAGTGATGTGCGATTGTTTGCTTCTAGTGGGTCAGTGTTTTTTTTTTTAACATAACCACAATCTTCAATTATCCCATATCCTAACCAAATGTTTTAGTTGCCTAGCTATAGTTTAAATGCTAGAACCATAATCTCTCTCCAATCAGCCATATTGTAGTCTCCATGCACAAATAATGTAAAAAGAAATACTGTTTTGCTTTACATTTGCTTTGAATGTTAAAAAATGTTATCACTGTGCAAAATGCTGTATTTTGCAGAATTGTCTGGTGTCAACATTCTTTCTTGTGATTGCAAAGGGAAACAGAGTTCACTTGAATTCAAAATGTTCTTAAAAAGGAGCTGCCATTCCTAACAAGCTGTTAAAAAGAAAGAAAAAGGGTTGAAATGAATGAGTGGCAGTGCAAATCAGACACTGATTGCCTTCCAACCGAGTATTCTGAGCTCTGTTTGAGCCTCAAAATGTCTGCTGCTTCCATATTTCCACATGTGGGTGTTCCTGTCATGGTATGGATCAATCTTCTGTTTTATAGTGGCATTGTAACACTGATTTTTCACACTCTTTTCCCACAAATATCCTTAGACCTGCCACGATCATTTGCATGCTGGGTAGAGCGCTGCAGTGACAGCTATGAGTTATGACAGATAGTAGAGTTGGCATTCTTGGGAAAGTGACACAATATTCTGCAGTCTGAGGTTTAATGGAATCTCAGCAATCAGATCCCTTTGATGCTTCCACGAGGCCCATAGCCACTGAGACAGGAGGAAGAGCATCTTAAAAATGAATGAACTTGAAAATGAGAAGGTTAACATGATTTATGCTGAAACATAGCGGGGGGATAGCTCATTGAAATGATGAGGAGCGCCCTTGGAATTCATTTGTTCTGAGCGACATTCGGCAGGGTGAAATGCCATTCATCTTCATCGTTCATCATCTGTCTATTGTCCTCCAATCTATGAATGACAGGAGAGCCACCGCCGTTTGTATGCTTATAATTTCACTTGCCATATGATGGGCTGACATGCGTCTAGCAATATTCTGTCATATTGAAGCTAAGGGAGTCTGTCCACAGCGTGATGGTAGAGAGGTGTCATAGCTCCAGCTAGAGAGCTGAATGGATATTTTCCACTATTGGTAATTTGGAAATGTGTATTTTATTGTATCTGCATGACATGTCTGTTCAACCAAACCATGTAAAAGTGCAGACAGCCGGCTCAAGTACATTCAGTTTATATCTAAAACTGGACAATTACGGGGAACACGATTATTTGGGTTTTTGGCTATTAGTCACCAGAAAAGACATGTTGAACAAGCAGGTACTGTAAGAACATCACCCTGTTCCACACTCACACATTCATACATATTCACTCCTGGGAGATGACCTGACCAACCGAAGGCTTTTACTCTTCACTAAGCATTGGTCCAGGAAGTACTTTGTTTAAAAAGGTGCCTTGCATCATCTCAAAGAGGATCCATGAATAGTGAAATATAGGTAGTAGCCGCAGGGGTTAGTCATTGTATACCAATCCACATTGGAGTTTGGAGGGTTTTATCAATTCATACAACAAATTACCATCTAACTTATTTCTGGCACATTTTCTATTATATCCCCAGGTCAAATCCTTTAGTAATTAGGCTACGCTGTATTTTGTTGCAGAAGGCCAGTCAAAGAGGTTTCTGCTGCTGTTGAGTGGTAGAAAAGTCAAATAAGGGTCTCATTTAAAACCAAAAGGCTAATTAATGTAACTATGATAATCAGTCATTAAAAAGCTCACTGTAGAGTGGTGTGGCATTCAGAAACTAATAATGGGAATGAATCTTTGATGCAAATTACATAAAGGCCATGTAAAACCTGAGACATGACATATTACACAAAAACAAATATGGTTGTCAGAGAAGCAGCAGTGGAGTAGTTTGTTTCCTGAAGAGAGGGTGAACTGATGAACATGAATGCACTTTTATGATAATGAAATGTATTCAACACAAAAAACGACATGATATAAAACCCTGCATTCTGCAGCAAGTCATTATGCATCCGTACATTAAAAGTGACCTTATTAGTCACGAGTGCTGCATACAAGCATCATCCAGTGAAACAAGAGAGTCCATGCATCGCCTGCTCAACACTTTAGGCTCATTGGCGAGTTGCCATTCTCTCAAGTCAACCACTTAATGAACCTGTCAATCACACAGCAAAGGCAACGCCCAAAGAAGCACTGGCAGGTTATTGATGTCATCTCTATGCACCATGCGTTCGTCCAACACACCTCTTTTTACTGAGAAATTTTGGAATTCAGGTTTCGGCTTCAGTAGACTGCAATAATTTGCCACACGTCAGCTGCTGAATCCAAATTAAAAGGTAGCTTTAACTAGTCTTAAGGGATGCTTTGCCCAGACAACATAGTGGTGGCCAGTGTGTGCCAGCTGGGCAGAGAGGAACAGGCACCCCAGTCTGTAATCCTCTGACCAATCCATTGCTGTCAGTTTACATGCAGTGACTTGGCCAGGCCCGGCTGCATGTGCATATTCAGTGCCAGTCACTCCATCAACAAGCGAACAAGCGCCTCTTTGTTGACATCTGCACTTAATCCTCCACCCTTACTTATCATGAACAAAGTGGCTTTTGATTGCGACGGCTTCTCAAGGCACAGGCAGGGAAAGTAAAAGAAGTGAACTAGTGAGAGAGAGAGAGAGGATTATTAAAGGAGATCTGGCAAGAGTGAAAGGGAACTAACATTGTTTGATGAATTATTTGTATTATTTGAATTATTTGTTGAATAAAGCTGTTGTTTTTATACGGTATCAGCACCAGCATTCTGTATTTCACAAAGAATCTGAGTGACGGGAGGCGAGCTGTGGAACTTTAATAAACTCAGATATCCCATGCATGGCTACAGTTTTGCTGACTTCCCTCTTGCTATGAAGTCAGTTCATCACTCTTACTTCCTTAGATACTTTTGTGAGCTGAGAGCCCATTTTCCTTGCATTTAATATGTCTCCCTCAGTTTCAGCATCATGATGCCAGCGGCACATGGAATGGCCTTGGATAGCATGCAATTGGCTCAATAACAAAGAAATGGGACAATAAAGCTGCAGGCTCTGTGCTCATTGTCAATGCATTTTAGTACAGTGAATGTGTAACATAATTCTATTTGACTCATTAGATTACAGATAAGGGTGATAGTGTGTGTGTGTGTGTGTGTGTGTGTGTGTGTGTGTGTGTTTCCCATTTCTACAGTGGCTGGGTTGCAATGCTGAATTAAAGATTAATCTTTACCTTGTCGTGTGTTTAGGGTGAAACCAAGTTCATGTATTAATGAATACACAAGAAACTAACCATATTGTTTAAAGATGATTCACCCATAAAGAAAAATACTCTATGGAACACAATTGCAATTAAAGGGCAACACTGAAAAATAATAATCTTCACAGTCCCCATTTTTTGAGGTTACTGGGATTCAATTGTTTTGTGTGAGCACTCAGTTACACTTATTAACTTATACATGTGCTTTCTACACTTAAAATTTTACAAGTGGCTCAATAACTGAACATAGTAAAGGGTGGACAACAACAGCAGAGAAAAAACACATGTATTCATACAATAGAACACATGTATAAATAGTGAAAGTCATGTTATACACTATATAAATGTGATACTATCTAGGATGTAAATCTGACCTTGATTCATATGAGGTTTCAGGTCTGTGCACATCATGCACCCTCCATAAGGCAACATGACAGAGGTTACTCAGATTTCAGCTTGCGTCCATTTGGCACAAAACCAATCCCAGTGGTTCTGCCTGCTTGATCACCAGCTATCCTGAAGCGCTTTCAGCTGTGGTGGATGGCTCCATACATTTTATCTGCCATGACACACAAGGACTGAGCTCCAGAGGTTCGGAATCTAACTGAGATGCATCATTAGCATTTTTCTTGAAGCAATATTTTAAAACAGGATTTCTTTATTAGACTGTGCGGTGGTGGAATGTGAGAAAGACACGGATGTCAAGGTGCAGCTGTTTATCTTTATGGATTGTCCAGGCACCCGAGAATTCCAGGTCTTGCATTGATTTTGCACTATGTTTATGTATATAGTGCTTCTCTCTAGTATAAACTTCACCAGCACATTCCTAGCCACTGAGCCTTCAACCTTGCTCAAACTTGATCCACAAGTGAAAGTAACATGAAAGCCAAATTAAGTCCAAAATTGAAGTCAACAACACGCACCC
This sequence comes from Pempheris klunzingeri, assembly GCF_042242105.1. Classification (NCBI taxonomy): domain Eukaryota; kingdom Metazoa; phylum Chordata; class Actinopteri; order Acropomatiformes; family Pempheridae; genus Pempheris; species Pempheris klunzingeri. The sequence continues at coordinate 2,611,510 of NC_092016.1, read as the reverse complement.
TTGATATATCACCTTATCAAGTTGTATGGCTAAGGTATTATATAACTGCAGCTGACACAGCACAACATGGGCATCCAATTCAAGTTTCTATCCATCTCAAATGTCAAAGTGTTGCTAATTTCATCACTTAAATAGCGAATGTTGAGCACATTTCCCTCACACACACACACACACACACACACAGACCTCAAACCCCTACACACACACACGTCAATATCTCCTGGTTGTCATGGTGAGCTCCCTTTAAATGCATAAGGATGAACATGAAACGGAACCCTGCTTGCATACTTGCAAGCCTCTGACTGTGGACAGGTCACCGTCCCTCTTTGCACGTGACTGAATTATGAGCAGGGTCATACACGGCTGGTTACACAGGCCGTTTACAGTATGCACCGCTCCCCAGGGCCGGGCCGAGCATAAACTCTGCAGTGCTGCGTGTGTGTGTGTGTGTGTGTGTGTGTGTGTGTGTGTGTGTGTGCGCCGGCAGGGGAAGGGATACGGTACAACGAGTGGTGGAGATGATGTCCTCAAAGCCTCGTGCATGCTTGAATTCTTGTCCTGAATGATGGTCGAATGTGACCCTATATGGGCAATAGAAGATGAATGCGTGACTTTGATTGACTTGTGTTCAGGGATGGCTGTTCTAATATGCTTTAAAAAAAAAAAAAAAAAAAAACACACACACACAGAGATGCGCATCAGTGACGGCAGGGCATGTGATATATGGCCGACCTCTGTTGGAAGTCATTTGGATGTATGTGCTTTTAAAGCAGATTTATTTGACCTCTAGCCTGCACATGTCATTTATATTATCGACTCCACTTATCATGCCGCTTTGATCTTTGGCGGACTTGTTTGGTTTTCTGTGTGGGTCACTTGTCAGTGTTGGGGATTTTAACCTGATTTGCATGAGAATATCTTTGCCTCCAGTGATCATGCAACCTCAAAACTCATTGTTGTTTCTAGTTTAATCCATTTCTCGCAAGTGCATTATGCTGGATCCCTGTGAATCGAACACAAAAACTAATTTTTAGTGTCAGCTCAGGAAGAGCAAATCCACAGCAAAGCTTGACTCAGAATCTGATTTTTCCAACATAAGCAGTTATGGCATTTTAATTTCTACAGATCCTAAGCAGAACCAGCAAAAACAAGACAAGAATTTTTTATGCATTGCTTTCATTAGTGCCGCCTGAGAAGAATATTACTTTTTATCAAATTCCTTGATGCCTCACACAGGGGTCCTCATAAATCAGTGCGATAACAGCTTGAGAAGTCTTGAAGGATCGGCTGTATCTAGAGAAAAGTCTCAAAGACAGAAAAGTACTTGAGCTTGCATGAGCATTGCCATTAATTTAATATGTGATGTCAAAGCCTAGTCTGATGTTTATCAACTGTATCAGAGCATGATGGTTGATCTCAGCTCTGACTTTGGGATCATTAAATGAACCATTCGGGTGACCTTGGTCAACTCCTCGCACTGAAATTGCAAATTATTATGCATATTAAGCAGAGGTGGAGCTTAAGTGGGTAGCAAGGTCAAACATTTTGACTGCAATCAAGACTCAATGGGAGTTTGAATAGCTAGCCAGTTTTCACAGTATATGTACAGTCAGTGTTAGTAAGGTGTGATGTCGTCACACGAGTCAACATAGTCTGTATGACACTGTGTCATATAGACAGGAGCCAGCTGAGATGGTTTGGACATCGGTTACGGCTGCCCTCTGACTGCCTCCCCCTTTGGAGGTATTGAGGACACATTCATATGGAGGAAGACTCTGAAGGAGACCCATGATACAATGCCCCGGGAGGACTTCCAGCCCAGGAGGAGCACTCAACACATTTCATGCAAAATGGTCTCAAGGGCATTCAAGGACACGGCGGCCCTGTGGTACAGGAGATACCACCGTCACATCACACCTCCAGGGTAACTTCTGGGTTCAGAACCTGGTGTTAGTTCTGTCTGTAAGCATTTCTTTCCATCATCTTTCTAAACATTAATCAAGCATCTGCTGTATGATAACAGGCTTCTCAGGGGGCATTTTTATGCTTGGATTTGAGTTTACCGCTCACCACCATCTTTTCGTAAGTTACCCGTGTCCACCATCTTTGTTAACCTTGGCTGAGTTAAGCTGTAACAAGCAACTGGCAGCGACCACAGCTGACTGACAGGTTGTTTGTTAACCCTGTGATTGACAGCAACCTGTCCGAGGTATTTTGCTGCATTTGAATGGATGGAAAATGTCCTCACAGAGTATATTACCATATAGATATGACTTAGTGTCACCCCTTTTTTTCTGCATCCAGTCCCAGTAAGTAGATCCAAGGTGACATTAAAAATAGTAGCCTAGAAAACCTTGACTTTTGTCTGCCATGCTAACATTAAAAAAGTGAGTGAGATAAACGGCTCAAATATTCTGGCATTTTCAGCTAACCTACCAATAAAAAGTGAATTGCTTTTGATGCGAGCATTATTCATTTAGCTTGTAGACTAAGCAAATCACTGCTTTTCCAGGTGGGATTCTTACTATGCAGACACATTTGAATCAGTTTTTACTGCCATTGGGCAGATGGTTCCTGTCTGCGGAGAGGATACAACCCAAATTTGAATTGATCTCGACTTTTTCTCTTTACTCACTTTAGGACTGCTCTTTCAGCACAGTCTCTGAGCATAAATCCTCAGTACTTAATGGTGCTTTTTTCTGTGATTGTCTCTTTTAGCAAGCAAAATGGCTGTCATGAATGCCATGCAGACATGGTATTGTTGCAGCTCTGTCTATGGTGATGGGCAACCAGTGCGACTGCAGAAAAGCGCTCTCAATTTGTTAAAGTGGCAACTGTGACAGTGAGATTACAGAGCACTAAAAGCATTGTCACAACAAAGACACAAAAGCTCTTAAAGATGCACTTTGGTAAAAACATTAAATAGGCAGAAAAAACAGAATATAGTTTAAACTGGTGGGGCAGTCATGGAATCTTATAGTGTTTTAGACATCTTAAATGTCTCATAATTTACCAAGTGCTGTCGGTACAGTCACAAGTCACAGATGTCACGTCAGGAAGAGCTGTTTACAGGAATGGTACTTCTAAGTTTGACCCAGTTTTCCAACTGTCTTCAGAGATTTGTTTTAGATGCCAGTTAAAGAAAAGACAGAAACACGTTAATTGATTGATTTTCCCAACTATTGGCTGTTGAGAAGCCTCAACAGTGAGAGTGGTTTGGTAGTTCTGTTTCTGTCTCAAATCCCACAATGGAAACAAGTCCACAAACAAAAAGAGAAATCAATGGACTTTCTTTGGCAGCTTTGAGAGAGGTGCTTAGCATCACAGAGTGTTTGCCTGAGGTGAACATCCCAGAGTGTATTATGGTGTTGCTCCATTGCCCTGTTCACATCCGCAAGCTGTTCTAAACCCATTTGAAGTGAAGCACACAGGGTTTTAACAACTATCAGCACTAGTGTGAATAGCCTCCTAGGGCCCTCTCGCTCTATTTGGCCGTTGAAATGGCTTCTCTCCTCAGTTGAGCATCTATATATTCCATGGTGAGTGTTTTAAGAGGAGTGTTTACGTTAAAGAAAGGTGCTTCATCCGGCATTACACACTGAAGCACCATTTAAAGTCTACAGTTTCCAGCTCGTCCCTTTATCATGAATGCTGTTATATCTGTGATCTATCAGTTTATCATTTTGGACTGGAACGATCAAGGCAGAGGGGAAAAATTACATCACAGATGATGGAAGGGTGTTTTTTCGCTTCCCTTTTCTCTGTGCTTTTATTATTTCATCTCACCACTGACAGAGACTTCAAACTTTCATTGTCGCCCGGGGTTTAACTGAGATTCAAACACTCCTCCTCCATGTGATTGAGGAGCCTCATAAACTGCACACATTTTGGATACATCCCTTCAGTCCTTCGGAAACCTCTCTTTCCTTTGGAGGACAGCGGAGGGTGTAATTCACTTTACAATATCAAATAATCACTGCTTGTGATTCTTGTCTCCTAGCTAACTTGTCGGACAGGGGTTTATGGCTTTTAAAAGCAGAGGTGAACTGCAAGGAGGAGAGCTTTCCCAGCTGGGGCTTATAGGTGATGAGGACCAAAGTGAAGCTTTGCCTCCAGGTCATTGAGCAATAATGAGTGTTATCAAGCAAGTGCCAGAAGACAAGTAACACTGGTTGAATTTATGAGGGGCCTTGCAGGATGACCCTAAGCAGGCCCAGCCATTCTTCACCGGAGACAGGGCTAAGGCTAGGGGAAGACTAATATGGCAGGATTGTGATTAAATAGACCCTTGATTTTATAGGCTTTGGCACCAACAAGCGAGTCAGTATTTATCGGCATAGATATAAATTGTTAAAACTGAACACTTCACTGATTACTGTACTCAAGGTGATCTCCATTGGGGGTAAAAAAAAGTATCTGTTTCTTGAACAGGGGGACATTTAAAGGCATCAACATGGTGTAGTAACACGTCAAAGGAAATCTGATCATGTTAGTTCTCATCATACATTAGTGTTCTAGCACTACGTCGTCAGCAGTCTGGCCAAAACTTCATCTAATGTTGTGAACATGGAGCAGATCTACCATATAATCCTACCTGAAGCATTTGTCCTCATGTCATTCAAAGTGTTTTCTTCCCGTTTGTCAATTGCCACTCATGTTGGAAGACACCAGTTCCAGTCTGCACCTCCTTTAAATGCGGTCGATGAATCATCACACAAACAAGAGGGTATAGCTTCCTTTGAAATTCAAATTGATGATATAAATAACAATGCAGTGTTGCACTGCATCTTAGGTTGTATATTCAATATTTTAAGTATCCACTCTTCATGTAGCAAGCAGCAGCAGCAGCAGTGGGCTGCTGTAGAGAAGGAAAGAGAAGCCATTCAACAACGGTCTGCAGGGTTGTCTGACAACGAATTTGACAGAAGGATCGATTTAATTGCTTTTATTATTTTAGATAAAAATTTCTTTTTCAATTCTCAGTGGAGTTAAAATACCAGAAAACACACTACATAGATGATATAGTGCCAGTGATGATTGTCAAAATGTATTCAAAGGCATATTTGGCACATTGGTAGCTGAAACTAGATTTAATTAAACAACTCTAAATGGCTGCCCACACCGAGACTATGACAATGAATATCATTATCTTAAAAATCATTCTAATTCAAGTGGTCGGCCACACCTCAACTATTATGGCAACAGTAGCAAACAGCATCATTTGGATCACTTCCAGAGCGATCTGGACACAGCTGGAGTGTTTAGCATGAGCTTGGCGCCTCTGTTTACAGATTGTTATCGTTAATCAGCGTGGATTCTCACTTCATTAGCGTTATGTCACTTGGTGTGAGTTCACAAGATACACAAAGCAAAGCCAGGACTGGAATGTCACTAGCTTTGCAGGCATTTAGTGAAAAAACAGATGTATGCATGTCATCAGACAGTTCACTCAAAATCAGAAATGTTAAGCTCATGGTAGCAATTGAGGAAAAAGCCTAAAGACTTTAGCTGGATCATTAAAGTCAGGATTTAGCCTCTGGACACCATGAATGTCTGTTCAAAGCTCCACCGTTAGCATGACTAAGAAACTGAACTCAAACAGACACCCAGAAATCCAGCCATGTAAATTCCCTAAAGAGCGCACCATCAACATCACACTTCCTCATCTATGGTGCTTTACATTAAAAGTTAACACGAGGCAAAATATCTAACGTTGGAAAGTCAGATGCTCTCAGCTGTTTAAGAGCTGCTTATTTCATTTCATTCAATATTTGATCATGATGTTGAAGATAGTCTGTCTGACGAAGCGACTGCTCGATTGTTGACTCAAACTGAAAGCGTTTGCTTAATATAACAACTGCATTTGTGTTGCTTTCAACTGTCTCCCGGCAGTTTAAGGTTCTTAGTTTAATGGAAAAAGCACAGCTGCCACTAAAACAGTATGTGTTCTTTGATAAACTGTTATTTATGTCAGAGTTTTCAGTGTTTGGCACAGGAACTGAGAGTCAAGCCTACTGCTGTTTCCATTAAGAAAAAAAACACAGCCATGGCTCTGAAACCTGGACCCCTTTGTTTAAACAAATTTGCACTTCACACACAAAAGCTTAAGAGTTCTCTTCTCTCAATCAACTTACTTAAAATTGGACTACATATGGCCAGCTTAGGTGCTCTGTGGGCTGCTAGAACATATGGCTGCTCATCTGTAAGAAGAGTAAACTCAAAAGGATGAGATTTAATGATGTGATGCTCATCACATCAAGATAATGTACAAAATATGCAATGCACACATTTATACTGCCCCCTCCTAAACCCCCACAACAACCTCTCCATGTATACATGGATTCATATTATTCACAGAAACCTGACCTGCCTCTTCTGCCCCAGGACCGAAAGCAGGTGATGAATTCCAATAGATAAACAGCAGCAACTTAATTAACCATCATTATTAATTTCATAGATATAATGAATCTGGAAGGGAAACAATTATAGAAAATAAATAAAGTAACTAAATAAATAATGCAAACAATGAAAAATAATAATTGCAGATGTATAAAAGAATGTTGAAAAAAAAAGAAATGATTGACAGTCTCTTAACAATAAATAATAAATTAAGCAATGCTCATGAATTTTCACTTCCACCTAAATAGTAAGAAAAAAAAAGCGCTCATTTCTTCACTGATTTCAATTACTGCAAATTCATGTCCTGGCCTTTATCTAAAATATTCATTATTTAAGGTTATGGCCAAATTTACAATTTGATGTTTTTATATCACAAATGTTTCTTGGGTTTTTTTAATGAACACATATTTTTTGTTCTTATCTTGTATGTCAATGGAGCATTAGCCTACAGGCGTCTGTCTGCTTTTGCCACCGCATTCATGTTTGAATGTGCCAAAATTTATGATATCATTAAGCTCGGGAAGTGTTAGAGTAGATGAGTAACCTTTATTCCAGCCAACAGCAATCTGCGCTGAATATTTGCAGGTTTGCCAGCGTCCACACGTGTGCATAGTGGCGATAACAATGGCCTGATATGGTCGCCCACTTCAACGAGGCATGTACCATGTCTGCCACATTGTTTCCCCACTATCAACAACCACAGCTCCTTTTTTAATTGGGACTGAAGTAATGAGCAGTCAGCAAAGTTTCTACGACACATCTGACAGTCAGTATTCATTATCAAACTAAAGCTTGCAGCACCATTTAGCTCCTCCACAGCTGATGGACCAAACACTGGCACATTATTCACAGCATGACATATAATGGAGGGATTCTGTCATGACTGTTTAGGATATCCATTATCTTTTAGCCCCAAGATGATGCACAGAATAACTGAGTCATTGAGCTGGTGGAGTGCATTCACTTGACTTTGATGTTTGCCTTAAACTAAGCAACTTCTCAACAGAATCAAGGACTTGCTATGTCGCTTGTTTGACACGTATTTGGTATTTGTGACAGGCACAATACAGCTGTTTTTGTCAAAAGTGAATAGGCCTATTCCAAGGGATTACTTAGAGGCACAATATATAATAATTAAATGTGAATCTCCATATTCATGCTGTAAAAAAGGAGGCTGATGTGATAGATTAGATGTCTCACACCTGGTGGCCTGTGTTCTCATTCACCATGATTAACAGCTGCCGCGCAACACAGGAGATCTGAGTGACACTTGACTTGCAGATGAGCTGCTTGACAGTGTTTGTTCTCTTATCTCTTTGGAGAGGCAACATGATCGAGATATGACTGCAGGGACAGGAAATACGACTGTCTTCACTTCCAACTCCAACAAAAACAAAATGGCAGCTTGGCCAGTTGTTGGAAAAGCTTAAATTTTCGAACCATCTGTGAATGATTCTTTGGGCCTGACACAGTTTGAACATGTCCCCCCTGTTCCTGCCAAGCACAAAGATGCCTCTTTGGGTCAGAGTGGGCAGCGATGTGAGCCCCATCAGGGGAGGGTAACATACCTATGCCATGCAGAATATTCTGTTTTTATTACATCATTATACTGGTACAAAGGCGAGGCTTTCTATCACTTTTAGCAGGCCAGAAATCACAGCGAAGTGACTGACAGAACAGGTCTCTTTCACCAAGCATGGCTTGCCTACAAAACGTCTGTATGTGACATCCCCCCCTGGACCGGGAAGACGAAGCTATAAACACTGCCAGCCTCTGTATTCACTGGGAGGCTGCCAGCCACTGTGCCAACTGGGGGGCGGGGGGGGGCTCCTCTGATGCAGGAAACTAGGCAATCTAAGCACAAGAGGCACCCAAGAGTGTCACATCTGCTAATTACAGCAATGGCATCTACTAAAATGGGTAGACACATAAGCTGACATTACACTACAGACACACACACACACACACCTCCTCCAATCTCCCTGTTAATCAAGGGATAATCAGTAATCAAGCCAGTGAAAATGTTTCCTGTCTTCAGGTGGCACACTCTTGTCTGTAATGTATTTAACGGACCAATTTGTTGAACATAGAGCCAGCTCATAACAATTAACTTATTTCCTGAGATGGACAACTTTGGAAAAACGCTGGAGGTCAGAGCATGAAAGGTTAGTTTGGAGTTGGTCGGCTTTTATTTTGACAGTTGGCTACTTTAATGTCATGCTGGTGTTGCAATAAACAGAGCAGTTGTTCCATATTTGACCCAAACCAAACTGATTCACATGTCAAAAGGAAAAGATTTGTGTGCTTTTTTCTATAAAAGACATGAGGATGGACTGTATAAAGTATAAAAGATTGTATTTTTTTTTTGTACAAAACATGTTGAATGCTTTTTTCAAATGGTGCAACCAATGGTTTGATTTAAAGTAAAGAATCAAAATAGCTAAAATACTACGAGTTGCCAAGCCTGGAAGTAATCGTAGGTCACATCTTTGGCCCCCTGCTTCATAAGCAGCGTATATACATTCAATAAGTGGTGTATAATGAATTACATAGTTGTGAGCAGACAAAAGTGTGTATGTTAATGTGCTCCGCCTTAAATGGAGTCAGCAGTATAAACAAAAAATGAATAATAAATGATCACTTAAAAATGTCTTAATAGTTGAATACAATTACATTATAGTGTTTTGTCTGTTAGTGCGTTATAAATAATGGATTAAATGTTTGTATGCTGCTTATAAAAGGATAAAGAAGGAGGGTTTCAAATTACCTGCTGCCTCTGATGGACTTATAAATCATTACCTCGATGGCTTAAATAAATTAGCGAGCTCCAAATACCTCATCAACTCATTGTTGAAGACATTTCTCACGTGCAGTGGATTACCGCTAAATCTTTAAATTACAAGAGGCTCACTTGGCTATGTTTTCCTTTCCAGATCCCGTCCTCTGGAGAGTTGGCTCACTTAGCTGAATCTCGATGCACTTGTTTACCCACGTTGCTCCACTGCTGCAAGGACACCCTGACCTAGTCGGGTTATTTAGTTAGCATCACGGCATTTAGCATGTAGCACGTGGGCAGCATCCACGGCCGAGCTGATGCCACCTACAGCCAAGCATCAGGTGGATCTCACAGAAGGTTCATACAGTGATCAGCTGATTGAGCGGTTGTCCTCGTTGATGGGATCCAAGCGTCTGTGAGTTAAGTGTTAAAGTGAGCAGAGAGAAGAGTGTTTCTTTTCTGCTGATGGTTGGTGTCAATGATTTTTCTCAGCCCCTAATGGTGTCTGAGGCTGTTGACATAGCAGACTATAGAAAGAGACTGCTCTGTGTGTGTGTGTGTGTGTGTGTGTGTGTTTTTCTCTCCTGACAGAGGAGGTCAACGCGGTCAGTGCCAACAACAGACCTGATATTTACTTGGCCATTTAAGTGTATTGTTTTTGTCAATCAAAAATGCTGTGAGATGCAAAGTGAGCGACTCTCTGCAGTTTTAATGAACTGGCTGACTGACGGAGGTCCTGTTTTGCTTAGAAAGAAAAATGTTTACTCTCTGAACTACATTTCTCTTTGTCAAATATGGAATATAGGGATTCATTCTCCCAAAACAAATGTCTAAGTTTTGTATTGACTCTTATTCTATGAATTATGGGAGTATTTTACATGTTTGAGGGGTTAAATACGTTAGAAGCAGCGTTGTTATCTGTTGCCATTACATGAGAATCTTTCAGGAACCAGGCTTAGTTGCACAAGTCGCAAGAGTGACTGGGAAAACATTGATATGATTCATGATATTGCCTAATCCCACATCCATCATCCATCGAGTAAAATGCGAAAGCAACATAAATGCAGCTACACTCCCATGGATCATTTGCCAACAGTTTGTCATCCACATAATTCAGGCTTCAGGTACGAGCTCAGGCACAGAACCCCGGGGAGATATCTGAGGATGAGCATAGCTAAAGTGAAAGCTGTCAGCAATATCATTACATTTAAACGGTTTTTATTTTATATTATATTTTTCCCAAGTATAGTTTAGCCATTTCAAGTCACAATGTTATTTATTCAAGGACAAGGAGTCGACTATGGGAGATGGGATTCTAAAGCATCTCCGAGGAACTCTGACGGATGAATCAGCAATGTAATAAATTGAAAATAGAGAATCACACTCCTAATTTATCAAAGTACTTGTCACATATTTTTGGAAAATATTTGCTTTCATATGTCTGTTCTCCTGAATAAAGACTTGTTCCAGCAGTGGCACAGTTGGCTGCCTGGGCGGTGGCCCGTTATATTTTACTGGATCAGTCGAAAGGCATCCAAAAGGAAAAACAAAAACTTGTCATCAGACGGGAATTCCAGCAATCTGACCTGCCATTCGAGGGGAAAGCGAAACGTCTGCAGCATGCGAGACGTCAGGTAGAGTCTCGCTTCTGTTTGCGCCAACAGCTCACGTCAAGGTGAAGTCTGACTCCTCTCTGAACCCTCTTTGAACTTGCCTGACAGCTTGTGTGATATGAAATGCTCCCCTCCCCGTCGTCCAGAACTTTTGTCATGCTTCACAAAGCGGCCAGCTTTTGATGGAGACCATGTTCCTTTCCAGTATATGACAGAGAGACGGTGGAATCTGCTGGTTAGATGCCTCAGGTATGGGTGGCGTCCCCTCTGGAGTCACACTGGGCACTGATGTGGTTGCTGCTATTCAGAGACATTTGATGGGCTTCCAGCCACTATGTGGGTCCAGTAACAATCCCAATCACAGTTTGGATACTTTAATTGCACTTTGTTATAGTAGATGAAAATAATAACACTATTACTTACAGTCTGATGGCTTAAATCAAGTTTATTCATACAGGAGCCCAATTAAAATAGAAAATGTCTCTTTTTGGTTGCTTTTTTCCAAAAGTTTGAGGCTGCAGTAATCTTTTTTGTTTTATATTAACAATGAATTAAATCATGATGAATAAAGGTATGAGTAGTCACATATGGTAAACCCATAGAATGGGTGTTGTTTTGGTTTTTTCCGCACTGAAACGTCGGTGTTTTGATGCGGTCTGATCACGTTCAACAGGACTGTTTCCAGACGCAGTGAAATGGCTCTGATATCCCGTTGTAGGTGACCTGCCCAGCATCAAACTGCAGATGGCTTTTCATCGTCTTTTTCAAGTTTTTCAAAGGCAGAAAAATTTCATCATTTGGCATCAAGGTGCCCAGACAGATCCCAGATGGTGCTGCAGCACATCACCTTTTGGCCACGAAAAGACTAAATAAGAGCCCTTTTCGCAAAGATTTTACCCTTTTCTACATGAAATTCTATAATTTAGTTTTTGAATTCAGCCCGTGACATATTTTCTCAATTAAATGTGTGTTGCCAGACCACACGAGCCCCTGACCCTCTTCAGTGTCCTTCATCACAGCCACCACACTTTAACGCACATGAGTGGAGCAGCATCCATGTCTCTGTGACCTTGTCCCTTGGTGACAGTCAGCCAGGTAACAGCAGCGTTTGCCCCGAGCCTCGCCATTGTTGTGAAATTAAACCACCATTTAACTCGGATGGCATTTATAAAAGCCGTAATTTTACTTCAGTAAATGCTGCGTGGAGTGTAGGATACATGCCCACATAAAGATAATATTATACTGACCTTAAGTAATTATTGTTGCAATTAATATTTGCAGAGAGTCATGACAAATTTCAATTAGCAGATGTTTCAGTACAGTTTGCTGTACCAACACAGGCCAGTAGTGTTGGCTGTTATGTACAGTATAATCTAGCATATATACAGTATACGGAGCCATTGCCTGCATTCAGGGATGATAAAATAGTCTATTGTGGCCTTTGGCCGCCATCTCTGGTCTCACAAGTTGTCTGAACACAGACTGGCTCACATCACCTCAACCAGAGAAGGAAACAATGCAGTTAGTGTGGATGGTGTCGCCTCTCCACCTGTAGGGAGGATGGGCTCTCCTGGAGGTGGAGGTTAAAAAGAGGAGAGCAGCCAAGGGGGTGAACATACTTAGGCTAATTGTTGCAACTGAACAGAGGCCGACTCTATAGTTTGGAGGGTGGATTGGTTGGTTTGTTATTGTATTTAATCTGAGAACAAACTTTTTCAGTTTTGTGTAAAGATGTGTTGATTTTGAACGGTTATTCATTTCATAGATCCGAAATCTGTTGAGTATTATATATACACTGTTGCCCATAAAGTTGGAGTAATTGTTCAATATTAATATTTATATTATGATATATAATATTTAGTTAAAGCCTGAATACAAGGTTAATTGTGGTTTAAGTTTCACTGTGATCTGTTTGGAAGAGTTTGATCAATAAAGTTGAGAAGATATAAACTTTATTTATCAAGAATAAATCACATTGTCACAATCATTTCATGAGAAGAGGTAGAAAACATTTTATTCCAACTTTATGGGCAACAGTGTATATAGTATATAACATCTGAGTGAGTGTATGGGTATTGAAATGAATCAATATTCAAGTAAAACACATGCTACTGTATTTCTTATAAATAATTTTGAGAGGAGAGGTGCCCTATTTTTTACTCGAGCACCATGTGAACTACGGCATGTTACCTCTGTATGTTCTAATCAATGGGGTCAAAGCAAACATTGTCCATCAGCTGTCAAAGCAAAAAACAACTGAAGAAAATACCAGAAGTGTGAATCTTTGAACCTGCAGAGAAAAGTGCAGCAGCAGGTTTCTCCTATTTGTTTCTGCTGTATTATGGATTTACAATTTAAGAAACTGGACAATCCCTTAATAGTTTTGCAGTCAGAGACGATGTTTACTTCACATTCTGTCGCTGTGTCTCGACCCCTTTTGGATTTGGTTTTGGCACCGTCTGGGTTGAATGATAATCTTCAGCTAATTTGGTCTTAACTGCGACGGTGGCCTCGACTACAGTCCTGAGACGAATGCATGCGTTTCAGTAGTAGCTGCCCATCTCGCTCCATCAGACAGCAGTGGGCTCAGCCGCCCTGCTTGGAGCCAAGTGTAGGCTCGGCTCAAGCAGAAGGGACACACTCCATCAAGCACTGCAGCCTCTCTCCACTGCCCCTGTACTACGCTTCCACTGCTCTCCTGCTAATGATTAACATCATAAATCACACTACAGTGTTTTCTCCTGCTGCCAGCAGTGAGAAAAGCAGCTCCTCGATGACCCTACACACTCAGTAGTAACAGGGGTCCGTGTGGACTGAACATTGTGGTTGGTTTTTGTCAGTATTTAGATTGAAAATATTTTTTGGAAGCACTAAAATGGATCCATATCCATTTATCCAGTCCAATAACACCGACATTCAACAATGACGGTTCGATTGCCCATTGACCACCTGCCTAAGTAAACATAACCTGGCCAGAACGCACCCATCACATCTACTGGCTGCTTTAGCTTTACTACCAACTGTGGGTTCTTCTGACCAGGACTTTTCATGAAATATCATTTTACAATATGCTCAAGTTTCCTTGCAGATCCAATTGTTGTCTGAAATCCCTCAGCTATTGCTCAACCTATTTACACATGTATACAATTGTCATATATTCTTATTTCTTCCCCCTTAAGTAGTGCCAGTGTGTCCTCTTTTTGTGATATTAGAATCTAGCTTTTTTATGTCACTGTAAATAAATGGAATGGGTCGCTATGAAAAAAATAGACACACAAAAACTTTATGAAAGCCTAAAGATTTGTCGTTGCATTTGTTAACAAATCAGTTATCCAGTTTCCACAAGAAGGTATTACACTGCAGTGAGATGGAGCACAGTACAATGTTTAAACTGAGGAGAAATGTGTTTATTCAGTGATGCTTTATTGTTATTGCAGTTTTTATAATAAGCCATTGTCCATGTTGAACTGTGACATGTTTTCTACCCTTCAGAATTAGCTTTATTATACCTTTTTTATGCAATATGTCTCTCATACTTATTTCTGTCCTGCAGGCTTTACTGAATGTGGCCTAGTTCTCTATAACAATTGCCACAAAAAGAGACAGCAAAGGAATGCCCTCATGAATCCTGTTCACCTGACGTTGGTAAACAGTAAATTCCTCTGACATTTATGTCACGATCACTAGAGATTTACTTTAAAGAGACTCTCAGATTCCAACACCCTCACACACTTGTGAGCTTTATTGAAGATGTCTGGCGATCGCCGTCTGCTTGGGGAAAGGACCATGACGCTGTAAATTCACATTTAAGTCCTGATGGACCCATTGCTGCACCCACTCAAATGATCTTATTTGCTGTTCATACTTATGCCACGCTTAAATATTTCAATAGTTTAACACATCTGGGTGCCTCCCCATGTAACCACAGTTTTCTCTTGGAGTGCACTGAGCGTTAAGGATTGAAGTGGAGCTTCAACTGGTGAGGGTGGGAAAAGCATTACTAATTCACTTTTCACATCAACCTAGTTGCATCCAGTCTGATGATTCATACTAGTGTCACTCGAGGTCACAAACGTGTCTTTACACAATTATTATCCATTTGGGCTGCGCTAATATGGTGCAGTGAAACAATATGGTCTCCATTTGACATACTCTTTCATGTCTTATGTACTCTTCCAGAGCATCACCAGAGATTATAATCCTGACATTCCACTTGAGGTGCATATCAGATAGTGGCTTGACAGCTTCAGGTGAAATACACAAGGCAAATTCCCGACTTCACACTTGTTTGCACATCTGGTGAGTGAAGTATTCTTGCAGTCTGTGTTTCCTCATATCAAACAGCCAAATGTACTAATAGGCACTGTGGCGTTACGTGCACCCACCATGTTACTTTATTTTCCTTCAGGCTCCTGTACTTTTCTTCTCGTGATTGTAAGTTTGTGAGTTGGAGCCATAACTTCCTGGAAAAGAGCATATTATCTACCTAAGTAAACATTTTCAACCTTTGCAGTCACATTTTGCCTACAATTGTACTTCCAAGGACAAGTTTACAACCGTGTGGGTGCATTGACTTTTTAAATCAAGTCAACTCTTTCTCCAATTTGTAAGATAAACACCCCAAATAACCAATTCTAGTATAACAAAAACACATAATTTACATGTTGTCCATGAGCTTTTATAAGGCCAAGAAGAATCTAAAAGTGAGAGCACAGAATCTCTCTCCAATATCATCTCAAGTTTGGTATCACAGGCTGCAGCCCATCAACAATCCAGCACTTTGGGAAATGTGTTGGTAATGGATGGCTCAGGGGCAAAATGTAGGAAATATTAAAGTGTAACGCCAACCCGAACCTCAGCTGTTATGACTCTCTGAGCCCTCAGTTTTAATTATTGATGTAAACATCCACTTTGACACTTTCTCTGCCAGTGATGACAACCTAGCCGCTTGCCCGACACATGAAAGAGTAATGATGCACTGCTAGCCTTGCTATCAGCGGGATTCAGGGGATTAGCCAGAAATTTGCTGTCCAAGCAGTAATTCACATGGTTTTCTTTCTCTCCCACGACGCCCTCACGCTTTCTGATAAGGCACATTTTACACAAGGTAGGAAAACTTGAAAGACAGTGGCTGGGAGATCAAAGTGACCCACGCCGCTGATCCTCAGGGGAAGAGGCTGAGGGCACATTTAAATGTCTGCACCATTCAGAAAAGTCAAGCTGGAAACCCAACTACGATAAGCCTCTGGGACACGTACGTATTTGAAGTCAGCAAACAACAGTCTAAGGGGAATTGAAAATGAAATGTATAGAATTCTAAATAAGCTCAAACACAACCTTTTTTATATCACGGAGAGGACAAGAAGCTGGATTTCAGCTTGCTAACACAGGACTAGATTATGCAGGAACTGATTAAGCAAAGCCCAGGTCACAGAGATTCTCAGAATAATACTGTTAGCTCCTGTGTCCCTGCTGCTCACACAGCGCTGAGCACAAACCCAGGACGCTGCCAGTCACATCGGCCCTGATCTC
Source organism: Pempheris klunzingeri (assembly GCF_042242105.1). Lineage (NCBI taxonomy): Eukaryota > Metazoa > Chordata > Actinopteri > Acropomatiformes > Pempheridae > Pempheris > Pempheris klunzingeri. The sequence goes on along the minus strand of NC_092016.1, from coordinate 2,595,190 downwards.
ACCTGATTCAATCTCTTGCAATACATGAAAAATGATCAGGACCGTCTTCAGTAATGTGCAGATAGAGAGTCATCCAATCTTACCTTTTTTTTTTTTGAGCATATCCAATTCCAGCTAATTATTTTTTTCTGAAGGCTGAAAAGTAATATAATACATCTGGACAAGATTTAAACATGATTGAAATATTATTCAACTTGCATCACTGAAAATGCAATTTGAAGATGCCAACTAAAGTCCAAGCATATCTCCAAATCTGTTTAAACTTACGATAAGTCTGTTTTTCAAAAAGAAAAAAAGAAAAAAGAAAAGTAAAGTAACTTTGGTTTAACTCAATAACTCCATAAGTTTGAACAAAACTGTGTGTGACATTGTCTTTTTAAGCTCCAAAGCAGCTTCATTAAGCGTAAGTTAATTTGAAGACTTGAGCCTCAAACAGCTGAATAAGTAAACGTAATAGTTTCAGTTTTTGGTGCTGATCATTACTGAGGCTGCAGATCAGTAAATTAACCCCATTAACAGTGCCACTGAAAAATAATAACTGATGGAGATTCTAAATATGTAGCGCTGGCTTGCCAGATTGCATTTAACAATTTATTTGTCAAAGGCATGAGTACAAAGCTGAAATGATACAAGCGTTCTCACTGGAGATTGTCAGTCTTGTAGAGGGCTGCCGAGTAGCCCAGAGCCATTTTCACACAGCAGCAGCAACAGCATTAGGGTTTCTGTACAATTATCCATGTAACAGTGTTGTAATGATAAGCACAGATTCTAAATATGGCCACACACTGTACATTTAATGTTTTGGGAAAATTCAGCATTTAATATCACGTGACTGGACACGACAACAAGTTTCTGCTTCACCTCAGTCAGCACAGGAATCCTCTGGTTGAACTGCAGACACATTAAGCAGAACAGAAATGCTTTTTAGACGCCGATGTAAAGCATTGATTTTTTTCTCTTGGGATTTCTAATGTCCTGTCCAGCTCCACTGATGATGCTGCTGCTGCTTCGGGAGCTGTGTAAACCTGCCACACACACCTTTCTCAGCTAAGGCTTTACAGAAACTGACAGCCCTGAACTGGCAAACTGCAGACAGATCAAGGTACTACTGTAAATTAAAAGGCTTTTTAAAGAGAATATGTACTAAGAGGTACCGAAGATCCTTGTTGTTGAAAGATGGTGGAGATGAAAAGCCAACATCAGTTTGCATCATGAGAAGATGAACACTGAGGTGACTTGGTAGCGTAAACCTTTACGGGTGAGTCTTTGCCATTGTGGGCAGAAATTAAAATCACTCTACCCAGTTTCCTGTCATTATGCAATAAAGCAGAAAATGCCTAAAATAATAGAATATTATAATAATAATAATACATTTAAATGTTGATCTATTAATAACGAGCATTAGAGCTGTGAATACCGTCTTAATATACCCTGGGCTTCACAGACAGGTAGCAGCACATACTGTAGTTTGGCTTAACTGGAACAGAAAATACTTTTATTAACTCATTGATTGATTCATATGCTCAAAAGTTATTTAATCAGGTGACAGTCTCCAAACAGATCCCTTTCCATTACTGTATTTACAGACAAAAAAATAAACAAAAAACTATCCAGCCGTTAGATTAGAATTAGAATTACCGTAATTTCCGGACTATAAACCACTACTTTCTTCACACGCTTTGAACCCTGCAGCCTAAACAATGATGCGGCTAATTTATAGATTTTTCACGGGCTAACGGCCTCCAGGGGGCGCTGTAGCAGGAAGCGCGAGAGACATGACATTGAGAGCGACAACGAAAGAGACACTGTTTGGAAAAAAAACCTTTATCTAATTAAAAATAAAAAAAAATCTGTGTAAATATCTCATGTTACAACATGGACACTTGCGGCTTATAGACAAGTGCGGCCTGTATATGTAAAAACAATTTTTCGTTTTAAATTTAGTGGGTGCGGCTTATATTCAGGTGCGCTCAATAGTCCGGAAATTACGGTAGTCAGAAGAAATACTCATGTCGATAAGATACCCATCACCAGTGTTTTTATAACTTTTCCTACATACTTTATGTACATTCTGACTTGAGGTTGTGATAATGAAGCACAAACCAACCTGCTGTGTTGCTGCCAAATACCACATGTTATAAGTCAGGCAGAAAAACTGTTATAAATGGTGAATAAATGGACTGTTTTCCATACCAAAGAAAGCTTTTAGTGCCATACACGGCTGCATTGTTTCTTTTACAGTCACTATTGTCACAACAGCAACATTGAATACATTTGAAACATACAAATCAAATTTTATTCCCAGGAAATTTGAATGTAGATGATCAGCCTTGAAGATCAGATTTGAGGTCAAATTAGATTTGGCTGCTGTCAGAACATAGTGTTCCAGGGTCTGATGGGACACAAGCCATTACCCCATGATGGGTGTCGTGGGCATGCATTTGAGAGAGCCTGGCTGGACTATTAATCATCCTACAATGGTTCAGAACAGTACAATTTCTGAACATGAAGGTAATTTTGTTCTACAAAAAAAACTCAATCAAGATAAAGCTGAGCTCCAACAATTGTGTGTGTCAGCTTACCAACTTCTGAAGGAAAGCAGAAAACGTTGTCTTTTGTGGTGTCACACCAGAGGAAGTGTGTTCCCGAGGCAGCAGCGTCCACATGGGGAAGACTGTCAGAAACATTTGCTGGTGGAGAAATGCCATATGTATAGCATCTCCTTGAGGGAAAGCACAGGGTATTTCTGTGATAGTATTACCTTATGTGTGGCCCTGTGGACCATTTTAGTTGGGGCTGAGGCTAGGATGTTGTTTATGTGAAAAATCAATTTTAAAAAAAATCAAATAAAAAAAAATCTTTAGTTCTTGTGCTTGGTTGTTTCTGGATCTTTGCACTGGATTTTTGGATTTCTGTGCTGCACCAACATGCCGAGACATACTTTACATCAATCTCCACACCTGACAAATGGTTTGATGGCCAACAAGTGTGATTCTCAAATCATGTTGGCTGTTCCTGGAATTCCTACTGCCCCTGTACATTACAACAAATACAAAATAACACCACCTTCGCTTTAATAATGTATTTTTCCATCAAAGTCACTCACTGAGGCTTTGGCCCAGTTTTTCGTGGATTTAAATTGGGTTTTAATCAACACGCTCACAGATTCAGTGCCCCCTTATGACATCTCCGGAAATGAAATTCAAACTCATTGACTCACAAAGCAGCAGCGTGGGACATGCCAACTTTCTCCATTAGACAACCATGGCCTCGGAGGGAGGTGCTAATCCTCATCCCAGAAGAATCACACTTATAGTGGCTGCAAACTATTCCACTGCACAGTGGGGTTCACCTTCTGATCATCTCAGAGGACATGCCACGAATGGCACACCACAGTAATATATTATATTTCATTTCATATTATATCTAACTCCCATATTTTAACTATTTCATGTCTTGGATACAGATGTCACACAGTGTACACACAGTCATATTCTCCCAGTCACCATATAGATTTTGTAAAAACTGTGACTGAGGGTTATAACAAGTGGCAAAAAGTTTCTCCACAAACCCTGATGCCATAATATATTCGCATGAACAAACAATAACGCATGTGCTATGTTCCCATACATGAATCTAGTCTTATGCAACAGGCCCCTGGAGCATGAGTTTGTAGCTGTGCAGCAGTAGTGGTAGTCACCCTGAGTAGGTGGTAGACCAAGGACACACTGGATGGTCTGCACGTTGGCCCCGACAGTGGAGCACTAGAGTTCCCCAAGAGAAGCTGGAGAATGGAAAAAGACCTTCTGGATGCTCTCCAATACAAATAGATAGAAATGTGATAGACAGCCGTATGAAAACAAACCTACACCAGGCTATTTACTCTCTGTGAGATTCAAACAAAGACTATAAAAGTAGACTTCTGTGATCAAATGGAGTTTTATCTCATCTGGTCCTGCTGTGTGTCCAGTTTACTCTACACTATGGCAGCACATTCATTCATTCATCCAGTATCCTTAAGGGGCATGGGGGGGGGCGTGCTGTATCCGATCCCAGCTGACATAAGGTGGGAGGCAGGGCACACCGTGGACTGGTCACCAGTCAATCATGCAAATAACGAGGACCCAAAGGGCCCATGGGTTCAAAACTGGAGCAGTGGTTAGCACCAGCGCTAAAGAGTGCACCACAGTGCTGCCCACTGCTCCACACGCTACTGTTTAAATAAATTACTATAATGTTTATTTCCTAATCCTATTAGCACTGCAGTTGTAAATCTCCTGACTAGGTCTTGTAAATTATGATTTATGGTTTGAGATAGCATGCTTCTGACTTTACTCCAAAATACTTTAGAAGAAGAGATTAGAACAGAGATTTTTATAATTTAGCAAGTCAGTGTAATCAGCGAGCCTCATGATACAACAGGGGCTGCCAAGAAAAACTGTAATAAATCATAGTACAGTTAATCTTGGGTGTAGAAAAATGTCCAACCATTGAAATTAGATGTATATTCAATTACTTTGAATAAGTCCTGTATCTTCTTTGGATAGCACAAAGAGCATGACGAACAACTTCCCTTCTTTTAAAGAAATGGTTGATGCGTAACAAATATGTCGGCGACTCCTCTGATTCTTATCATGCAGACATTGTGATGTATGTCATTGTAAATGCATCCATTTGGCGAGCGAGCCTCCAACAAAGAGCAGAATCTCATTATCCATGTCTTGTATTGGAAAAAGGGGGGAAAAAGTCCACAGCTGCAAAGTCTAAAAACGCCAATGTACTGGACAAATTTGTTCTACATGCCTCAAATTAAAGAGAGCAAGACTCATTGAGACTACAGCTAGTAATTCATGAGTTCATGCAGCCGGGTTGTAAATCTTCAGGAATGAGTGTGAAGCTGGTTAGTCTAGAATTTGGATGAGCCTTGACCGGCAAAATGGTGTGTGTAAATTAATTGTTCATTTAACAATTTCTCATTAGCGTCACATTCACTTACATCCAACAAAGCACAATTGTCTTCTGGGTAGAAACAGATGTAGGTTTCTTAATTTGCCTCCGACAGCAGCTTGATGTGATAACTGGTCCTTCTACTGTGCGTCTCTACAAATGCCCCCAACAGCGTTATAGTAGGCATTTGTTTTAAAAATAGATTTTAGATAATAGTTTGAAGGCTACGATTGGCTATTAATTTTAAACTCCCAGCATGCTGTGGAGGGTACGAGAAGTAAGAAGACAATATCCCATAATCCACCATCTTAGAAAAGTTGTATAGATTTCGGTAAAGTCAGTTACATATTTCTCTTACACACACTTGTATCTGACTGAACGCATGTTTTCTTTGCTTTTTTTGGGAGCGGACCTGCATTGTTTAGCATTTAAACTTCTGCCACCGATGGGAGTTATTCCAGTTGAACTGCTGCTATTTCTGTGTCGGCCTTGGTGTACGATGAATCACTAAAAGATTTGACTCCAGTTGTAAAGACCCATTTTATTCATCCTTAAATGTTTTTGATGCAAAACACAGCTGCCAGCACTCCCCAAGGAAATTTAAAGGCTTCTGCTCCCAGTCCCACTCTCGCCGAGATCACGCCACACGGCATCAGCATTTTAGTTAAAGCCTTCTAATAATATATGATTGTATGTCTGAACGGGTTAAGGTTCATCGAGTACGGCGCTTTAAATAACAACATGGTCCAAGTCACCTTATCAATAGATAAGATTCCTCACATGCACCGCACAGACTTACTAGTCATGCTTGAGGGCGCTTGCATCCGTGTCGGCACCGGGGGTTTTCTGCTGCACACTTGACATGCGCTCCCATCTTAGGCTGCTAGTGTCACACTTTGGCCCGAGGGTTAAAGCAGGCCAGAGGAGCAACGGAGTCAGCCTCTGTGCCTGGCCTCCCCGAGGAGTGAAGCACATGTGCATTGTGAGCATGAACTGACTGGGTTTGTCATGACCCACACACACACACACACACAGCCCTCCTCCTCCTCCTCCTCCTCCTCTCCCCTGTGCTATAGTGCACAACCTCTGCATCAGCTCTTCTGTCACCATCTGAAAAACAGCTTCAAGTGCACTGCGAAACAAAAATTTAAAGACAGCTGAAGGAAAGCATTGAAGATCGATTATAGTTTGGGCTGCCTGTAAAGAACACTTTCACAGTGCTTCGCTTCTCTTATTCTAGTTATTATGTGCAGCCCTAAAAGTGATGGTTTCCTAATTTCTGCAAAATCTAAAACAAAGTGGAGGAGCAATATATGTGCGACATGAATGTCACTAGAGATGAAAACATAGATGCTTCATTTGAGCGTCCAGTGATTAAGACGTTGGTGGCGAAAGCTCTCAGCAGGCGTCAGCTCCACTGTACAGTCATGAAATCAGACTAACAAACCAGAGTGCAGCGTGACCTGTACATGGTCTGCTGGTTTTAAGGCCAAGTCATATGGCAAAGGTTTAGCAGGTGGGGGGGGGGGGTGAGGTGGTTGAGTTTACGGAGTACGCACAGCTGGTGCCTCAGTGGGAGGCACACAAGGCCAGTGTGTTTTTTCCATTTACTGCAGTGATGGCATTATTAATCCTTAATACCAGTTACGTATTAGTTTATTAATATATGCTTACAGGCTGTGCAGGAGCATCACATCACATCACAGGACATTTCTGATTACTAGTAGCTGAAAAGCTCTGCTGGCAGGAGACACACCCAAGGATGGATCAGAGAGGTACAAATAATTTGGCACCTATGTTAATCAAAAAGTGGGAAAAGGTGAGAGGATGATCTTAAAACGCAAGATTCTACTGTGTGTACTTGCTTGTTTAGACGTTTATCCAATTAGCAGTCAAACACACAGTGTAATCAGTCTGGAGATTATGTAAAATACTGCAGGTGTACATTCAGACTGAAATGCAAAAAGATATTCATGTAAGAATGTGACTGGATAATTTCGGAACATATAACCAAGGTACCGTGGATCTGAGTCTGGAAATATGCGCACATCAAACCAGCTGAACAAAGACTCTATTTCTGATCCTTAATTAGATGAGATGTTACAAAATAAACGCCCAAACTCATACCTTATTAAATTTCCTCAAGCAGCCGCGCCACCGTGTTCAACATGGAAGCAAAACGCACGCTGTTCTACTTTTAGCTCTCCGTCTCCTGTTAGCAGATATCAAAGCAAAGAGAAGCAGTCAAAATAAAACAACATTTTTTTCATGAAAAGAGTAACATCATCAAAATAGCTTCGACAGAAAAGCCGTGCACTATTCATTAGAGGAGAAGCCCTACAGTAAAGTCTACACTGCAGCACTGGAACTGCTGGAGTTGTCCTGTAGGTTTTTAATGCATGAGGCTCTTATAATACAGTGCAGAATATATCAGTGCCAAATGGCTTTATAGGGGTAATGGTTTGTACACTAATCTGCTTTGACATCGATTTTCCATTTTCTCAGAACATCACTGGGTATTTACAATGCAGGAACGTCATCTGACAGAATGAATATGTATGACTACGAGAGTGTTTGATAAATGATGATAGGACACGCAACACTACCGCAGTTACACTTCTTCTTCTTCTTCTACTCTTTCTGTGCCAATTACACTTCACCTAAATGAATGAACTTTTGATGTAATCTGAAGCAAAAAACCTTAATGACATGATTTGCATGAGGTGATTAAGAGCAAAGTCACCTGAGGGTTTTATCTTCTGCTTAAGTAAGACTCAGAGTCACGCTGAGAATCACTCAGCTTCAACAAACAGCGAGCTGCACACTCTGAGTAATAGAGATGATTCAAGACAAATCTGTCCATATTCCCCTGTTTACTGAGGGAATGCTGAAAAGGATTAAGATGCTTGGTTGCAAGATGAAGGAAATTAGCAGTGTGTGTGTGTGTGCGTGTGTGTGTGTGTTTTTTTAGATTATCAAAGCAGTTTTTAGCAGCAGGTCATGTCGATTAATGCTTAAATGAATGGGAACCAGGGTACTTACAGGTATTTGAGAGTATTAAAAACAACAAGAGAATAATAATTGACTTTCCATTCATATACATGGTTCTTCTTCTATCTCAGATCTTTTAATGTGTGGTCTGAGATTTGGACCACTTTACTAGATGATGTGATATAAATGGAATCTAATAGTCTAATCAGTATTTTAAATCAGAGAGCGGTACGCCACTGTACATGTACTTAATGTTTTGGTAATGTATTTGTATATTGTGTAATACTGCTCTAGTGGTGTCAACTCATCAGCCTTTCTAGTCACGATTTTGGGCCCCTAGATAAGTTATTTTGACTTTTGGCATTCTTATCTGGTGTCATGCTTCAATTGCATGTATAATACCTTCCTTGTGCCCACTTGTCGTTTGTATTTGTTTCTTATTTTTCATTTTATATATGTTTTCCCTCTGCATAGTGTCTAAAGTATATTTATGACAAATCAAACAATAAACAACAAAGCCCTCGTTGCTTAACACTCTATCTTTATGGACTTAAATGTTATTTTGCACATGACTACACACAGTAACATGAACTATATGAATGCTTCTGTCAAACCCAAATATCGCTCGAAAATGTGGTTATATTTTAATACATTCAATATGATAAATGCAGTGTGGATGGCTGCAGATAATTTCTCACATTTCACAGAGGAAGCTCAGAGTGCTGCATGTTTTTGGTGCCCAAACTTCGCTCCCACTTGGAAAGTCATGTCAAAACAAAACAAACAATTTACCTTTGGCTAATAAGTTGCCGTGTGGCGGAACAGCTTGATCTCCAACAGCATCTGTAACAACACTGATATCCCATCATCGCTGGGAACCATCAAAAACGAGAGCTAGATGTGACACTGCATGACAGGAGAAAAATGTGATGTTACTCTGCATGATGGAGATGTAGTAATTAATTTTCTCAGTCTGAAAGTTTGTCACTTGTCTCTCAAGGGTGGATGTGAATGACTTCTCTTACTCCTCTTGTAGATTTTCATTCTTATTGAGCTCCAGGGCAATGGCTTTCCTTTCAACTCCAAGTAATAAAGCATTTCTCATTCAGGTCCAACTTTGGAGTAATTTAAATAGGCTCTCTGGAGGTTTGACAGACAGTTCTCACAATGCAAACCCTGCAGCGTCCCAAGCAAAGCCAGGCAGTGGGAAGTCACTCATCTCTGTTAAACATCACTGGCAAACTTTTCATGTAATATTTGTTGTCATGTGCTTTGATGACTCCTGATTGCGTGCATTACTTGCCTGGTTGAACAAGCTCAGTTTGAAAACCACCACGCTTTACTCGTGGGCTTCTGTCCTTTATCGTTCTTCCTGTCTCCTCTTCTCTCCCCTCTACATCTTTGGCTGTATATAGCTGAAGTTGTTGGGCCTCTGGGCTTTTATTTGAATGGATATTCAGCTCTGTAAGTGGTGCCATCTTCCAGAGAACTGGGGATTACTCTGTGAATTATGCTGCTGACCTTCCACACAGAGCCTCCAATCGCCTGTCGTCTACATGAACTCTGAAAGGGGAAGCCGAGCCCCTAATCAAGTACAAGCACTTTATATTGATTTCCGAAAAAAAGTTCTTATTCTTTTATTGCAGAAAACTTTCAGCGGAGGAGAGTTTGGTCGGTGTCTCGTCATTTGGGCTTATTGGTCCTCACAGTCACAGCCGAGGGGGTCTGTGATAGAGCAATTGTTCTAGTTAGATTTCATCACACAAAGTTCCACACGCTCTTGTAAAATGAGAAAGTGTCGACTTCCTCAGCAGGGTTGAGAGGGACGAACGACAGAAGACAATATAGCAGAGTCTTGGCCACATTATTTTTAGCTCTGTCACGGTGTGCTAATACATGACAGGCATATGAGTAAAACCCATTTTCCACTGACTTCCTGAGAAAGACTTCATCAAATCAACAATCAATTAGACTGTGCTGTGTGAAGTAGGCTAGACGACATTTGCATGGTTGGAAAAAAAACAAAAAAAGAAATGAATAAACGCTCTTCAAGCAAACTCTTCAATGCACAGGAGATACTGAACTGTGCTGTGTGATTAAATCAAGCTTGTCCTCATTTTTCTCTCTATGGAAATAGCTTAGAAATGTTTGAGATTGAAGCGTTTGCTGTTAATGAAATGTAAACTTTATTTGTTTCAGTATGTTTTAAGTGTCTTATGAGCTAATGAGTAAAGCATGATTTAGTTAGTGTGAATAGATTTAATGAGATAGAGACATCAGCTGTCAGTCGGAGGGGCACAGCTTTCAGAGTAATTGGACACTGTTTTTTTGAGTTGTTCCAGCAGAGGCATAGGATTTACTGCATCAGGACTATTCAGAGGTTTATCACTAAATCTATACCAAATCTGTGTCCATACATTTTGATACTGCCTTAACCACTATTATATTCCCCACTACCTGGTTTTTAGCTGGGATTAAACAAGTCATTTTAGTGCACATGGCAATGAGTCCCAGCAAGAGCAGAATCTCCGTCTGGATAAGTCATACACCAGTAGAGCAGCTAAAAGAACCCTCATCAGCCAAGGTTACATCAGTCTCTGCTGTGTTTACCGTTGGGTAACCCCAGAACAGCACGGTGCCAAACAATTTCAGCTCATTGCAAAATGTCATTCTTCTTCTTATCACCAGCTATTTTAGCCCACAGTAAAGTAGCCCATCCATCACCCTAAAAAGACCCCAAAGAAAAACATTGAGTATTTTGAGAGCATATCATGACTGTTTCACATTAATACCCAACTTTACTAAAGTTTACACCGGCAACGATACACTTCTAGAGTACAAAGAGACTCATGCTAACAGTAACAGCATGCCTTACATACACAGGCTCATCTACGCGTTTCATTCCAGTAAAACTGACAAGCGGCTACCGAGATGTGGCACGTTGAGAGTAGAATTTTATTAAAATGTTAATTAATGAGTACCCTGTGCACCTCAGGTAGATCTACTCAAACTGTGATTATCTCTGCCGTCCTCTGTGCCAGTGCTTGCGTGCAAGTGTGAGACCCGCTGTTCCAGCCTGGCCTATAGTCATGCAATCATCAAAAGCAGTATCCTCATGCATCTTTGAATGGTTATCAGGTTTCTCAGGACCAGGCTGGAAGGATGTTGGTCTTGGTAGCTCTGCAGGATTCCTCCAGCCCATTAACATTAGCCGCCTAATCCTCCAGCTGGCTGCAACCGGAAGGATCTGATACAGGAGTTTTGTCTCCGTCTCCAGTGTCTGAAAACTGCCCTTTGCTGAAGGTGAGGGTGAAATTCGTCCCCCAGACTTTTTAATCTCAGAGGCCCTGTCAGGGAGGGAGTTTAATTATGACTGATACAGCTGTGTGTGTCTGTGTGAGCTAGTGTGTCTGTGACACTGTGTGTCCTGCTGCCACTGTGTGGGGGGGCAATGGGGGGGTGCACACAGCTTTTCAATTAAGTAGCCAGTCTGATGGACATGCACTGAGCCCTCTTCTGAGCTACACTCATCTATTTAATAAAAGAAAAAGAGAAAAGAAAAAAAATCATATTTGTCTACATGGCTACACTTAATCCGTGTGTAAAACCACTCCACGGGTGCTTCGCCAGCACGTACTTAGAGCCGAGGCTGCGTGCATGTGTTTGTGCGGATATGTACGAGTGCACTTTCAGAAAAACTTTTAAAGCTTAACTGTAAGCTTCTGTAAAGAATACGCACTCAATGTAGGTACCACAGGAGCTCCACAGATCATTGTGTGCCTTAAAGTGAAGCATGTTCTACGAAACATTTAAGTCAGGAAGTGGTCTCACCTCTCCTCCAGTCGCTCTCTGCAACTACAACCTAATAACAACAAAAGCCCAGCGTTTTCTCTCCAACCTGTTTTTCCTCTGATGGCTCTCCGACCTCTGGCCACCGTGTGGTCTGCTCTGAGATATCTAAGCATGACGCAAAGTCTGCCGCTTTACCTGACAACGGCAACAGGAGCAGCAAAGTTAGTTAACACTAGGCTGCTAATTCTGCAAGGAGAACAAAGCAGTGACCACTTTCCTGCTACCTGCATCAAAGAGAATTGCCAGCCTTCAAAAGCAGCACACTGAAGAACCCCCTCTCCCTTCTTGGACTGATAATGTTCATGTTAAGCGAGCACTGCATAGCACAAGAGTGTACGTGGCTAAGCACAGGACAGCATCACCTCTGTCTACATACATGTGTTTATGTGGTGGAGTTTCATTGTTGTGTTGTTTTAGCCACACCACGAAGATGATGTTATCAGAATCAGATCAGAATCAGAATTCCTTTAATAATCCTCAAGGGGAAATTGCTTTTTGTTACACACAGCTCCAAGAGAATAAGGATAAACGTCAAACACAAAAGTGAGTCAGGTGAGTCCAGAGTCTGGTGAACAGTTCCCATACTGGGTGAAGTTGGGCAGTGCCTTTGCCATGGTGACATGGTTGAAGACAGAGATAGGTCCAATGAAAGGGAATGTGAAGCAGGAGCTTTGAGGGTCCTCTCTGCAAGTTTTTCTGAAAGTGCACTCGTACATATCCGCACAAACACATGCACACAGCCTCGGTTAGTTGCGCTTCATGCATATTCTCATACAACCAGAGTTCCATCCAGCACCTACAATGTCTTACATGCACCTTTACACACATCGACTTCGAACTGGTCTTAACAAAGCCTCACATGCAGAGAGGACCCTCAAAGCTCCTGCTTCACATTCCCTTTTGTTTCTAACCAAACACACGTGTTCATGCTTACGCATGTGGAACATAAAGAGGTAGAACAAAGAAACATACGCACTCTTTGAGGTGGGCTCCTGACATGAGGACACAGTCAGACACTCCTTCACACACACCCTATCATTCTGTAGTTAAGTACATTTAGTTAAATGCCTGTACATATTGGGCATTTTACTGTTATATTTTATATAAATGCTGTTCAATATGCGTGCTTGTATGTATAATGTTGCATAACTAGTAGCTACCGATGTGCTAATTTTGGTTGCAATCATTAATTAAGTTTCAAACTGATAGTTTGTTATAATTGATTATTCATTGATAACTTCATTAATCAATTTTCCCTTTACAAAAGGTGGTGCCTCGAGGTGAATTAAATGTGAGAAATTCAATACAAACAACAAGCGGTAGACACGAGGACTGGAGCACGAGAGGCTGATGTGAAAACAAGCCTATAGCAACAGCTGCATTTTGTCTGGGGAAATATGACCAAGGTTCTTTAGGATTAGCCAAAGTGGATTTAACTGGAGAGCAAACAATAATGGAAGGCGCAATTAAAACTGCTTCATTAAACAAATGCCTCTCGACATAAACATTATTATTAGCCGGGGAAATGGCAGGCATTTCATTCTTTTCCACAAGTTGGCTTTATTAGCAGTTCCATTGGTCAGGGCCTCTCGAGGTCAAACAAGCTTTTAAAAATTACACAGCTTTTCTGGTGATACTGCCGCCTTTTCGGCCTTAAATTGACTTTCTTGGTACTTGTTGAGGTCAGGGCGCCGTAATAAGTGGGGAAGAGGTTGATCCCCTTTGCTAATTACACGCCACATGGCATTGTTATTCTTTGCTAATTGCATGCTGTGAGTTGCAGAAGATGCCATGCCTTGGAGATTTTTTAATCTATGTATTAAGCCCATAAATTTGGCAACCACACTGGCGGCTCAGTGGCAGTCAATAACGTCGGTCCCATCATAACCATATAGCAAATCCAATGAAGGGAGTGGGCGGTACTTGCTTCTCTTTAAGTTGTCGTTAAAACCAATCCATTTATTGGGTGCGAGGAGCCCATGAAAACAGTGATGGCAATGAGAGAGGGAGGCATAACGTGCAAAACATTTGCAGGCAAATTGCAGTGAAATGTCTCCATGGATTCGAGCACGTGGCCGTCGTCAATGGTTATTTCTATGTGTGTCAGTTTGTTGGTTTTACATTAATTGTATAACATGCCACCTCTAAAAAAAAAAATAAAAGCCTGATTTTCTTCAGGTTAAAGAAGTAAGATGAAGAAGTGGTCTTTACTCTGACGGTGATTGCTTGAGAACTGGTGAGCTATATTTTGAAGTCAAAGGACACTCCTCGTTAAGTGTGCCTATTTTCCTTCCACTACTTATAATTACTCAACTCAGAGAAGCCAAATAAAGTAGTGCGCGCTGTGGGGGTGAGGGTATGCAAATGACTTGTTTTTCCCCCTGCCACTGCCTCTGAACATTTACTGATTTAGTCAAGAAAAAAACCCACAAATGACACTGAATGAAAAGTGCATCAGTGTCAGCAAAGCAGTGACAGACATATCTTTCAGAGGCACATCACTGAAAACAGCTTTGATAGTCACAATGTGGACTGACAAAAATGCAAATTTGGGAGTCTGTTGTCATCTAAGAGGCTTGCTGTTTTTTTGAAGGGCAAGTGGTTTCCCCCGTATCAACAACTTCCTCATTCCAGCTGCTTGACAGTAACTGAAGTTTTGCATTTTCCTCAGAAAATACTGCTTATTAATTGTCTTGCATCAGTTAGAATATGCAAGAATCATGATGTGGCAAAATACTGAAGTTCAGGCTGCAGCTGTTTGGGTGAGCAGGAAAATACCAGCATTTACCTTCATGCTAAAGATCTGTGTGCATGTGTGCATGTGTGTGAGTGTGTGAGGGAGGGAGGGAGTGAAGAGAGAGAGAGAGATTTTCACCACACACATTTAATCACATGGGGATGTGTGAATGTGGAGAAAATGTCCAGATTTATGGAATCACGTCAAACAAGTCAGCTGAATCACTGGAAGTGGATGAGAAAAGGTGTCAACTGTAATAGTGTTCACCACTCTTGACAGAATGTTGATACCACAGCGATGCAATTAAAATATCCTCTTGCCAATATTTTTTTTGAGGGCATTGAAACAAAACTCGTAGAGCCTGTGGCCATAGACGGCAAGTATAATGTTTACCATGTCCACCATTAGAATCTAGCTTGTACAGTAAGCATACTAACATTTCATAATTAGCGCTACATGCAAAATAGGCTGAAGGAAATGTCGTTAGTTTAGCTGCATCCCAATGCAATGTTGGCCTGCTGGTGCTAATCGAGTAGTCAAAGTTATTAGAGTTAATTCTGAGTCAGATAGGAATGTCTGCACCAAACGTCATGGCGGTCGTTCCACTACTCGACAAGACATTTCTCTCAAATCCACCGTCATCGTCCTCATGATGGTACTAAAAGAAAAGTTGACCAAAGTCACCGATTTATCCTTCAGGCACCGTTGGACATCCGTACCAAATTCATAGCGGTCCATCCAATAGTTGTTGACACATTTCCCTAAAAAAAACAAACACAAAAATATCAACCCCACAGTGATGCTAGGGGAAAAGTCGTGATGAGCAAAAAGTCATTAATGTCAGTACAACGTTTCAATGCGATAGCTGCTGAGATATTTTGGAGCAAAGCGCTCCGAGTAGTTTGACTGACCAACGCTGACATCACTAGAGCCACGCTGCTAGCTTGGCTTCAAGGTAGAACGTCTGTGTCTGCAGAGAGCCTGCCCTCTGTCTGAAGCTTCTCCTCTTACTCCGGTCGGGACGTTTCTTTACAAACCCCCAGCGACAGCCCCCACTCATTGCCTCATGCCTTTGAGTCACAAGTGACTTTTACACCACATCAAGCACCAACATCCATCTGATCTCCCCTGCCGTCACACGACACAGCCATATAAACCCATGTATGTTGCAGACATGTATGGGCTTGTTCCAGCTCAGCTCGGCCTACGTTTCATACGGTCACATCTCCGCCTGCTGCCTCCGCTCTCCAGACACCTTCAACGTGAAATGACAACAACTGCCTAACTGAATTCTCCTTCATTAAAAGCACTCTGTCGCAAGACCAGCTCAACGTAGAGCGTGCGGTGTGTGTTGTGTGTGTTTTTGTGCGTGTCTGTGCCCTTTTGCTGTCACCACTGTTGACTTAGCTGACAAAAAGCTGGACATTTTATCTCTGATTAATCTGCCTGGTGTATGTGCGTGCATGTGTGTGTGTGTGTGTGTGCTTGCATGAGTGTGTGTCTATTTTGATATATGCCAGAATGTGTCTGTGTGTACATGCACTGCCATGTCAGAGAGGGATTTCTTTTTAATATTGAGATAGGTTAGAGAGATCTGTGTGTGTGTGTGTGTGTGTGTGTGTGTGTGTGTGTGTGTGTGTGTGTGTGTGTGTGTGTGTGTTTGTCAGGAAAGGTGTGTGCAGCGCAAACAAGAATTAAATTTCAAGTCACGATGCAATACTAACAAGAATGACATTTTTCTGTTCTCATCATGACATTTTATCACAGTTATTTCTTTGACCTGAGGGCCGCTGGAGAGAGAATCCAGAGAATGGCCAACAGGGAACAAGTGGATGAGGCTACATATTTTGTGAGCCACAGAAATAAAGCCTATCTAATTGGGATCTTATGTATTGTTTGTCAATGAGTCTTTTTCCACAGGCAGTTTCTGATACCGGCATTATTAACATTTTTCTTTTCTCCAAATCCAGGATCATTACCATGCCGTGTGAGCCATTCCTCATCTTAACAAACAAGTTTACTGTGGAAAACTCCTCTGTTCAGCGTTTTTGATTACAAATAACGAGTTCTTCATCTTTATCTTTTTTGGATTGTATTTTCCAGCTGTATATTAGGTTACTGGATGAATTATTGGCAAATGTTCACACTGTAACGACGACCACAGAGAAGAACCGTATTGAGAAAAGACTGATATGGTTTAATTACTCTGATCAATAGTTATTTGGAAGAAGTTAAATGCTGTGTGCTAATGACTCGATCTATAACTCCTCTGTCATGATATAACATAAATAGAAAATGAGGTATGAGATGGCAATAACACTATTGATGCTGATGCTCGGGTAATATTCTGACTTCTACCCACTAAACTGCTTAGATCCCACCAGATTTAAAATAGATATTATGTCAATATATTACTGATAACAAGGGTGAATTCACCCAGCTGCATGGAAGAGCGTCATGTCCTGGACTGTGGCCATGGAAGAGTTCTTCTTCTGTGGATTTAAAGGACAATTTCGTGTTTCTCTCAGTGTGGTTATGTGTGGTGTGAGATGGGCGAGCAGTCCAGCAGGTCACATGGTAGAGAGTCCTTTGCTGATTATTCATTTAGTTTCTAATTTGTTGTGGTTTTCATCCACTTGTACGTCAATTAAAATCAATTAAAAACTGTTTACACACAAGAATTATACAGTAGGTTAAATGTTCATTACAGAGGAGAGAGTCCTTCAGTGGCACTCACAGGTATCTGCTTGCAAAACACTCAGTAACTCTCATGATGTCAGTCAATTTTGACTCGACCGCTTTGATTACAACGCCTTGCAAATGTCACCTTTTAATCTTTGTAACCACTGAATGGGATGAATTTGGACGTTTGGTTTCACATCTGTGACCGTTTTCACTTTAATGCAGCGTGTAGCCAAAACCTTCAATACTAGAAATGTGGTTTCTCAAAATTAGCCCTGTGTGTGTGTGTGTGTTTTTATATTGAAAGTAGAACAGACTTTGTTCATTTCCCATTTCCCTTTGCATACAAGTGTGGTAGTTTCCTCCGTACGACTTATGAACACTGTTTAGGAAACACTTTAAGCGGTCGATAAGTGGCCGAGCTCTGCCTGCTTTGAACGGTTTAAACCCCTCATAGGAAACCTGTCCACCACTGCTATGCCTGTATCTTCAAGAAAGCAAAAAAAAACAATCATGCATCATGTTTAATTCAGCGAGTGGCTTAAAAGGAAGGTAGGATGTGGAAGCTTAAAATAGAAAATAAAAGTAGGGTTGATGCTTCGATGACAAGATATGATTTCCACTAATTTCATGCTTGATGTCTTCACATTTTCATACAGTCCTCAGTTAACCACGTCATAACTTCAGGATCTAAGAGCTCCTGAACACACAGAAAGAGTGTTTTGCACCATAGGAAAAGGTTCGATAGACTCAGAACAGTCAGATCATGGCAAAGCACTGGCAAAAGTTACCCCTGTTCTGTGAATTGGCTGCGTGGGTGGCTTCAGTCATTAGTCAGGAGGATTTTAAAATGGTTACATTAAAAATGTGAAAATGAGTTGTGCCGCCCACAGCTTTTTTCTTTGACCCATGATAAATTACCTATGTACAGTTTAAGAAAACCTTGGCAGGATTGTAGGTTTAATTTTAGGCTGAGGGAAAGGCTCAGATGAATAGGATGGAATTAACCCCATGTCGAAAACAGCTTCTCCTTTCAGATGGGTGGCATCTGTGCTTCTGCAGTCATGTAAACACCGAGTTAGAAAACGCTCGAGTCTCCCACTTCCCCATTGTGTAACGTTAAAAGAAGCCTGTGCTACTCCATCTCACAGGTCATTGCCAGTAAAAAGCACCGTGCCCACCTAGCAACCGACTGCCGTGCCAGGACCCTGGCATTCCTCACATTTGTGCTCGCAGCATATACAGTACTGCTGGCACCCACACATGCTGGAGTGAGTAATCATTCCCTTCGAGATGTAGTCGTCATTTCTCCAATCACGACAGCAATTGTGCACGGCCTTTAACGCAGCCCAGCCCAGCCCAGACCAGACCAGACCAGACCGGCTCACGATTTTCCTCAAGCCTCTCTATGAAATGAGCTCAAGTATGATGGGGCAGATGAATCCCCTCAGCGTCTGTTGATATAGCTGGTCATGGTGTTTAGGGGGTCATTTTAGATATCATCATCAAGTCGCATCAAATCCATGAGTTCTCAGCATTGTCTTCAGGCCTGTTCATTTAATGCTGCCATGGGCTTTTAACGAGGGGCACGTTGTGGAGGAAAGGAAGTAGCGATGTGATTTTAATAGGCTCACTATGGTCCACTGGCAAGGGAAAACAGTCATTGCATTAGTTCTCTTGGAGCGCATAATTTAAGTAAGCGAGGGGAGCCGGGATGTTGTCTGCTTGTCAGAGTTCGGTCTTATAGAGGAGCCGTGTCGACAAGATGGCATGTCGTCTTTCAATGTAGATAAGGTGTTTGGAATACATTAACCTTTTCTTCATTTGTTTTGTGTGTGTACCCTTTTTGTTCCACCGTGAAATGAGAAGTCTTTGCTGCTACGGGGCAAATCGGAGCTCACATGGGGCTCACGAGGCAGAGGCATGTGATACCTGAACATTAGCTTTCAATCGAAATGAGAAAAGATGAGGGGAGAGGAGCGAAGGGGTGTGGGGGTAAGACAAAAGATGGAGGAGAGCAGGGGGGGGGCTGGGGTGTCGGCAGCGGTCTGTTCGGGTTTTGGGTAACAGCTATTTCTTGTCTCCCTCGCTCATTCCATCTTTCTCTTCATTCTCTTGCTCTCCGTCTCTGACCGTTAAAGCTCAGTACCTCAGGCACTGCAATTATTGGTACGGTTAAGATGAAAGGTCACAACTGTTAGCAGAGGAGAGGGAAGTGACAGAATGAAGAGGGAGGACATTCCAACTTTCTAAAGCGTCAAGTGGCCACACATAGGAGGAGGAGAATAATGTCATAATGGCTGTCAAAAGTGCCGCTTATTGACCAAGCAAAGGAGCGGTTCATGACCTTTTCCCTTATTGCTGCCCAAAACTCTAACCACTCAGTTAACAGTTCACTCGTGGCCCACATAGGAGCACAATCCCCTTCAGTCCAAAAAAAAGCATGTTCTCCATAGATCAGCATGATAAAAGAGGCCTCTTCAAACAGCTAACAATGTTTATCAGTACTCATTAGTCTATTACTCCAAATCTAGTTGGCAAAATGTTGCCATAAAAGCTGTTTTTATGCAGACGACTACATGCACTACATGTATGATATAACCCCACTGGGTTTGAGTGGGACTGAGCACCATGGAGAGAAAAAGGGAATGTGAATGTTCAATAGGCCACAAACCCAAAATCAATCCAGGCAGAAAGAAAACTTTTACTCTGTGAGCAATTGTCATTTGAAAGAGCGAGGGCCGTAATGGAGTACGGTACTTACTTCCAATACATCCATGGCTCAAATGGAGACATCTAGTGAAGACGACAGACTGAAATGGTGGATAATGTGACCGTGGTGTTACCAGAAGACGGTAACATAGTCGGCGCTGCCTCATTGTCTGGTTTTGGAGTGAAAGCGCTCAGAACAAGAAAAAAAAGTAGAAGAAGCTTAGATTGAACGGGTGAAACCTGAATGGAAACTGATGTTTGGTCATTCATGAGCAAACAACGTGTAGCTAACATCCAAAAAGCTTTTAAAAGTGCTGGATCAATTAAAAAAAAAGATAAAGAAATACAAACTGGACAAAAGATGTGTTGTCAAAACAATGTTTTCCATTTTTCCACTGTAATCTTGTTATTAAAACAGGGCGCTGATTAGTCAAGTCTGGGAGCAGATTGATTCTTTAATTATACAGATTACAAACATTTCAGTAGTGAAATGGCTCTATTAAGTTTATTGTGGGCTATAAATATAGTGTGTGTGGATCTTTTGTCTGATTTATGTCTGACAGTCACTTCAGAACAAACAGTATTAGGAGCCACAACAGAAGAAGTGAATTTAGCTGCTAACAGCACAACACATGGTGGAGAACACTTCACTTACCCCACAGTGAGCCCGTTACCTGCTGTAACCTAAAATCTGCATGAAAGCCATTTTGGATGCAGCCACTAGATGGCATGACAGAAAATCTCTCCTCTCTCTGCCACTTCCCCCCCCCACACACACACCATCAGCTTCAATATGCAGCCCTCAGCTGCTTTGTGAAGAGGTAATATACGGTATTGTGATGCAAAGTACTGTAATTATGGTCATTATAATGGTCATTTGCTTTTTTGGCATGAGAACGGGGCTCATTAGCCTTTATGACTGAAATATCTTGTGGTGCTGGTCACTGCACGGCATTGTTGAGCAGCTGAAAAAGTGTGTGTGTGTGTGTGTGCGCGAGAGAGAGAGGGAGGAAGAGCGACTGTGTGTTTGGGGAGTCTGGGATAGCAGTTCAATCTTAAAATCTCAGCACCTTGCCAAGAAATTATTAGGTTACTGGTATTGATTGAACTACCTTATCAAACCCTGCAGACATATTATAGTATCTTCATTAAATAGACAAATGAAGAAATGTACTTATTCATCTTCTTCCAGCTGCACCTTCACTCCTACAGCATCCGTAGAGCGGTGGCTCAGGAATTTTGTCCTTTAAATGCCCCATTTCAACTATTTCGTAAAGTAAAACGTTTAAAAGACAAATGTTAAATGTTGTAAAATGGACGCAGTATAAGGGGTTACTGTGTGGTCACTCTCTCCTGTTTTTGCCTCGTCTGTTAGATTCCACTGCAAATACATTTTAATACAATATATTCAGGATGCATACATGAATAGTTGGAGTTAAGAAGTAGTGTGCCTTGGAAATGTGATCTTCATAAGGGTGCGCCTTAGGACAAAAGTTTGAAAACCACCATGAGAGCGGAGTGTCCCTGTTGAGAGCAAAGACATGGCAGAGGGACAAGGTGAAAGCACGAGTGAATGAGGATATGTGTGTGTGTGTGGGGGGGGGGGGGGGGGGATAGGATGGATTTGGGCTGTAACTGCCCTGGCAAAT
The DNA here is from genome assembly GCF_042242105.1 of Pempheris klunzingeri. NCBI lineage: Eukaryota > Metazoa > Chordata > Actinopteri > Acropomatiformes > Pempheridae > Pempheris > Pempheris klunzingeri. Next base: position 2,573,620 of record NC_092016.1, on the reverse strand, counting down.
GGGTTGTAAGGGGAAGATGAAAGACAGGAACTGCAGGCAAGAGGAATAAGCAGAAAGACCATCAGAGTATAAGAGACAGCAAATGAGGAAATTGGAGGGAAAGTAAAATTAAGCAGAGAGATGCTGAGAGGGGAAGAGAAAGGCAAGAGAGAGCCGGGGAGATCTATATGCCAGGGGAAGAGTGCTGTATTTCAGGCACACTGCCTTTGTGCCATTTGAATCACTGCAGGTTTCTCATGCCCTAGGCTCTTCTATATAAAGCTCAGACAGCTGCTGGATTTTCCACATTACTGCCATGGAATTGGATTAATACAATGCCCGTCCATGTTTTTACCGTCACCAGCCAGCATCCGGAGGGACCTGCTCTCACAGGTCACTGGCCACCTGTCTTCCTTCTGCTCATTGTTACAGGGGGAGGGCATCAGCTGATATGGGGGCAATGTATGGGGCAGTGCATGCAGACCAGCGCATCATTAGGACACAGGTTTGTCGTTCAGCATTAAGTTCCACAAATGGCTGAAGGCCAAATCCACAGTAGCTACAGTGAGACAGTGAACGCTCAGTCACCAGTTTATTAGGTACATCCAGCTCAAACTGACGCTCTACATTCATACAACAGTCCTGCAATAGCTTTGGTTAAAACAACAACAGCAAGCAAACGTAACTATATTAATGATAACAGGAATATGACATATAAGGAATAATAAGACAAAAATAAATATGCCAATGATTAATATTTTAATAATAATAATAATAGATGATAACTAATAATTGTAATACCAGCAGTGGGAGTAAAGCAGGCCCGTTGTGGAGGGCCAATCCCCAGCAGCGATCCAGTGCAGCCAGGCGCACTGCAACCACGATCCACCGGAAACTGAGAGACAAGGAGGCATAATTATATATTAAATATATATATTAAACATATAAAGGGGCACGAGGCATACAGATGGAGAGAGAGAGAGGAGCCCAGTGCATCATGGGAAGTCCCCTAGCAGTCTAAGGGGCTGGTCCAAGGCCTGAGCCGACTCTAACTATAAGCTTTATTTTAAAAAAATCTTAAATGTAGAGAGGACGTCTGCCTCCCATTCCCAGAATGAAAAGAGGTTCCACAGGAGGAGGAGCCTGATTGTTGAAAGCTCTGCCTATCACACCACTTTCAGAGATCCTAGGAGCCACAAGTAGGCCTGTGTCCTACTCTCTCTGTAAGATATGATGGTGCCTGAACATTGAGGGTTGCGGAGAAGGATCTTAAATTCTATTCTGGATTTTATCTGAGAACCAGAGAAGTTTGTACGGGAGAAATATGATCTCTCCTCCTAGAACTCGTCAGCGCTCGTGCAGCAGCAGCAGCAGCAGCATCCTGGACCAGCTGGAGAGTTTTAGAGACTTGCTGGGGCAGCCTGATAGTAAGGATGTGCAAGAATCAAGCCTGGAAGTGACAAATGCGTGGATTAGTTTTTCTGCATCACTCAGAACAGGATGGGTCTGATTTCTGCAGTTGTTGCGTGGGTGGAAAAAAAAAAAAAAAGAGAGTCCTTGAAATTTGTCTCATGTGGGTGTAGGACATATCCTGATCAAAGATAAGTCCCAGATTCCTGACAGTGGTGCTGGAGGGCAGAGTAATGCCATCAAGACTCGCTAGATTATTAGAAAATCTGTCCCAAAAAGGTGTTTAGGGGAAAAAAAACACAATAAATTCTGGTTTGTCTGAGTTTTACGACAGAAAATTGCTTTATGTCTTTATGTGCTTAAGGCAGGCTTGGAGTTTAGTCAAGTGATTGGTTCCAGTAAGTCTCTCCTGATGATATTACCAAGAGGAAGCATATACTATGTGAACAGTAGCGGTCCAAGCACTGAACCGTGTGGAACCGTGTGCACGGAGGACTAATTGTTAACACGTTCAAACTGAAATCAGACTGATAAATTGTACTTAAACCGGCTTAATGCAGCTCTGTTTATGCCTATTTGGTGTTCTAGTCTCTGTAACAGGATGTGATGGTCAGTGCAGCACTCAGATCCAATAGAAGAAGAACAGAGAGAGAGAGAGAAGTCCTCTGTCTGATGCCCTGAGGAGGTCGAACATTCACCGATAGTAGGAACCAAAATACGCCAATACGTTTTTGCACAGGTGTTGGGACAGAGTATTATCACATGATGTAAATGTGTATCAGTGGTGGTGGTGGTGGACATACATTTGGCATAATTTACATTTTTGTACATCCCACACACATCTTTAAAGCTAGTGAAAGTGTACTGTATTACTGTACTCCTATCATCTATTTGAAAGGGTCTCTTATCTTCAAACAGTATAAAAGAACCAGTATACAAAAAGCCCTAATTTCTTCAAATTATAATGGATCTGGCAAAATGGTAAAAGCGGCAGGCTTTTATCAGCCATCCTTCACTTCTTCCCATTACAAGTATCAAGATGTGTGACGCGGGTCACGTCACACAGCTCACATCAAGACAGCCTTGTGCGTCTGTGAAACACCTCAATTACCACAATTCTATCATATCTTTCCTCGCATGCACAGTGTTGCACCAGCTGGGGCGTCTCCTGTACACTTGTACTGAATTGTTAGGTCACTCCATATAAAAAAAAGCTAATAGGGAAGCTAATCTTTTGTGATGACAATGTTGTGGTGCACATTCTGCTACACACACACAAGACACCCAACATGAATCCACACTTTAAACCCACATCTTATAGAAAGCATACATTCCCCTTTTTTTTTTTTTTTTTTTGGCCTCACACAGTCCAGCACTTCCATTTAAGTTCCACTAAAAAATTCTGGAGCACAGGCGTGACACCTCCTGAACCCCAGAGAGACCACCAATATCATTTTCATGCTTTCCCCTCAATCCCTCTTGGGGATCACAAAGCAGGGTGGACAGCAGTATGAAGCAAAGTAAAGCATTATAGCTTCTTTTTTTTGTTGTCAGTCTGCTGCTTTCACTGCATCCCTGGGTGTTTGCATAGCCTTCAGACATCCTTCAGCATTGCGGTTTATCAGGTCCAGGTTTTTTTTTTTTTTTTTGTGGGGGGTGAAAAAAAAAAATAAGAAAAACTTTGGCACTTCAATTTACCCCATCTACTCCTGGGTGCTGGGGAGTTGTGAGAGCTGATAGGAAAACATTCTTGACATTCTATAATGGCTTTCTCAGAAGACCCGGTCATTTCTTTGGAACAAAAAAAAATCTCAAATAACCTCAACACTATCGCTGGGAGCCAGACGATCACCACAGACACCAGACTGGCTGAGCTGAGCACGACAGGACATGTGGGTGATATCATTAGCATACTGTTACGTGCATACAGTTTAGGTTTGTGATTAAAAATGAAGACTACTACTACTACAAGTGTTCCTTTCAGTATTAAAATTACAGCCATACACTCGTAACAGAGAATGCAGATAATCTTATTTGAAGTGCACAACCCTGAACCCACGAATGTTTCAGAAGTCATCGGGTGGAGCGCCATAAGGATTTGAAGAAAGGATTTGTTTTGTTTTTCAAATAGGATAGTATAGATGAGTACGCTGCTTTAATATGAAGGGGTACATTTATTGTAAGGAACAAAAACTTGAGTCGGCTTGTTCCATCACGCGCTAATAGAATAGAATAGGTTCTCAACTTATTACAACTGTCTCATTATTTGCCTTTGTACTCGTTAATAAAGCTCCTCCAGAGTCACAAACACATCATTTGAAGAATCACTTTCAAGCTACAGACCATCTGTAGTGGTTATTCCAGCTGAGTTTATAACCACTGTGGTGGCTGAGCAGAAGCGTCTGACTCGACACCTCCAAAAGACCAATGTCCACCGAGAAAGTATAAAATAAACAAATAAATGAAATGTTCAAAATAAAGCACTATTTATTCTTAACATAATAATGTCCACAAAACTCATAACTGAAGATGCTATTTTAAATAAGGATGCTAAAGATAACGCAGGATTCTCAGGTGCACAGATCCAGGCCTTGGCTGTGAGGTCACACCTTCCTGACAGTCTGCCTCGCCTTTATCCACATCCTCCGGCCACTAGATGGGGTTGGCTCAAAAAACAGAAATTAATAAAGGGAAAACAATGATTCTGGCTCCTACACCATCCGTCAAAAGACTTCTTCTTTAGGTTGAGGAGATTGGAGCCAGCTTGCAAGTTATAACAAAGTTTAATCTTACATGTAAGAGGAGCGTCTAACAGTGCAACAACATCATGGAGGTTACAGAGTAAAAGGCTCCACCAGTGAGCAGGTACAGTTGGTTTTTATAATGGGAGTTGTGGGTGTAGCTCTCACACATCGTGAGATCATCTACTGGCGTGAGAATTTCTTCTCGTCCTTGTAGATATGAGGCTTCACACCGGTGCAGAGCGAACCCTCGATCGCCACTCGGTCTGGCAATTCGCAAGAATGTCCTCGGATGGGAATTCTCATAATATTTACACATAAAAAAAAATTAGAAATACGCCTGTAAAGTGGCATTTATTCAGGAATTGGTCACAGCAATGTTGAATACATACGATTTGAATGTATTTTTGTAAGTTTTTAAAAGATTTTATACATCATATTGTTGAATATATGAATAGAGGAGCGACGAATACCCATCATCAACAACGGAGAAGTAATTCGTTCTGTTCAGATTGCTTACATGTGCAATTATAAGCTTGAGGGTTAAACATTAGCTCTCACAGTCGTGGCACAAATTAGGTCCTCGACATCAAAGTGTGTGTGTGTGTGTGTGTGTGTGTGTGTGTGTGTGTGTGTGTTCCAGCCGCTGGTGTGACAGTGAGAAAAGGTCAGATAATTATGTGTCCTGTTCTGGCCTGTGTCATGTCCTGTGTAAATAAAAGGTCTCACAGCGTTAGATGTCCTCACACTAACTTTAGGTTGTGACTAGCTGCCGTGTTCCATTATGTCTTTATGTGCATTTGGCACAAACACCATTTTATTAGACGTGACACCCTTATTTCTACATTTGGGGGAAATTAAGCCCTAAAAGTGCTTTGGGATGTTGAAGAGGGCCATTTGTTGTATTGCCTGCAGCTCAACAGGTCGATAGCCAGCAAAGTGACTGAATTAAAACAGGGTAGAGCACTCTGGTCTTCTTTATATTGTATCACCCGACAATCTCACACTATAGTCTGTGAAAAGTAATTAATTTCTCAGGCATTGTAAACCATGTGCGTCTTATCTTCTTTCATTGATTTAACTAGTTCATTTTATAGTCTGCCAATAGAAATTTAACTTCTAGTGTAATATTGATTTAGTCATTACACATTTTCTCATTATAAAACAGTGAGTGCCATTTTGATTATCCAACTGAACAAAAGGCCCACGTGAGTGATTTTGCATCCTTAAAACACTGATCTAGAGGCCTACAAACAGAGCTCACCTTCACATTCAAGATTAGATTAATCAACTTGTCCAAAATCAATACATTTTGCTCAAGAAAAAAAACTCTACACTCTTGGCTTGACTGCCGTCCATCGTGGGTCGGCATGAACTCCTCATCACTTCCGGTTCTACTCGACAGTTGGTACGTTCCCTTTCCGGTTGAAAAAGTTACTTGTAAATTTGTCTCGGCGTTTGTAAAAGTGTTTCACGTCTTGTAAATTTGTTTTCTCAAATGTAAATTTGTCTCAGGACTTGTAAATGTGTTATGATAATGTAATTTTGTTTTCTGATTTGTAAAAATTTTTCCTAAAATGTAAATTTGTCTCCAGCTTTGTAAAAGTGTTTCTTGTATTGTAAAATTGTTTTGCACCTCCCGGCCACCGTATAGACCAGTTGGTGTTGACCCTTTGCTGTGGAATTTATTTTTGTGATACTAAAAAAAGTCTAGAAAACAGAAGAAGTTATAGTAATTTCTGGTAAACAGATCTCAGCATCCATCCACTACTGCAGAATCAATACATTTTTCAATTACGAGGAATAAGACATCACTGACTGCCAGTGAATAAGTGGGTTGTTTGGGGGCACTTGACATGTTCAGTGTCAGTAGGACATCATGAATCCAGTATTATCTACTTATTTCTATTCAGGGATGGACTTTATCCAAGAATGTGTGGTGGGGGGGGGGGGGCGTCGAGGAACCAAGGACAGGGCAGCAGGCAGCAGCTCCTTACAGTGCAAACATGGAGAGCCAAAGACACTCTGATGGATTAGAGGCGGTTAGTTTTCTTCATATCCGACTCACTGGTCTTTTAATGGTGGGAGGAAACCTACACAAACACAGGGCGAACATTAAAGTGTCCACACAGACACAGGAACTGAACCTTGTTGCTGTGAAATGACAGTGCCAACCACTGAGCCACCGAGCCACCTCCGTACTGGTGGTGAGGACGTGAGCGCTTGGCAAAGAATCTGACACGTTCAGACTGAAAGGGTAAATGTTTTTCAGGCAAGCGGAGCCATCTGGTGTGTGGTGGAGATACCAGCTGGAGGGAGGCAGCAAGACGGGTTCAATGGGCCTGCGAGAAAATGGCAGGAGTGAGAGGGTGAGCGCTCTGAATCAGGTGATGTTTCACGAACGGGGCGAGAGGTCCGGTGATTCACTGCTGTAGTGGATTGCACCTGCTCAGCGCCAGTGATCCTGATGAGAGCAGGGCGACTCACAAAGCTCAGTTAGCAAAAAAATTGATTTATTGCAGTTTTTGTCTATTTTATCTTCCAGATTTTTAATTTGCCTATTAGTGAAAATATACATGTTTAACCTTTGTATGGTGTCCAGGTCTGTGGGACCCGTTTTCATTTTTAAATCAAGAGAAAAATTATACGATTAATTATTTTTCCAAACTCAGACTCATGAGTCTGAGTTTGAAAAAATGATTAATCGTATAATTTTTCTTTTGATAAAGAACATGAAAATGGATGAAATCTAGTCCACAAACCCAAACACCATACAAGGGTTAAAGATGTCTGGCTACTCGGTCATAAAAAATCTAAATCCCAAATACGAAAAGCTAACAGCAACAGCATTTTGATAACACACACACACACACACACACACACACACACACACACACACATAAATCTTCTGTTAATATAATTAGTGTGATTAAATCTCTAACCAGTTAACTTTTCGTTTGCTCCTTTTATCTCGATTGTAAAAGGGCTCTTCATTGTTAACCTTTTTCTTTTAAAGACAATAATTCAAGAAGAAAGACAAACAAAATGGAGCACAATCTTCCTCTTACGAGAGAGAAGTTGAATTTGAGCCCATGCAGGGTTGTTTGGTACGAACAGTAACCCAATGTTAGCTAATATTTGTCAACTTCATACGTTGTTCTGTTGCCGACACTAATGAGTTTGTCCTCTCTACTTTTGCTGCCGTGTTTTAGCACATCAGACATAAAGACGGAAGAGATTTATAGAGACAGTAAACGCACCATACCCCAAATGGTTACGTGTTTACTTTGCTTCCAGCGTCGGCTCATTACCATGCGGTGTCCTGACAGTCTTTAAAGCAGCTGACGCACAAGAATCTCTGTAAGAAAAAAAAAAAAAAAGGAAATCAAATGTACCATTATTCAGTAATGGCCACAGTGACTGTTCTTTAATGAGAGCTGCATTGTCTGGCTTTAAAAAGTCTTTGAAAAAAGTCTCATTACTACAGTTTTGTGACATTTGTAGTGCGTTTCTTTTCTGAAAAACTGAACCTTTCCGAATAAAGAAGTATTATTTAAGGGACATTTTACAGACATTGGAAAGCAGAACTTTACGTTAAAACCAATCAGGATTCGAGCTCGTTTAGGCTGAATGTGACTAAATGTGTTCTGTTATAACTTACATAGAGAGGGTTGCAGGGAAGAGTATGAAATAATAATGAGAACTGCTAATAGCGTAATGTAGATTGGAAGTGCGCTGACATGCTCCTCCAGAATGTAATGCAATCAAAATATGCTGTGCGGCTCTTTTGAGGAGTTCTGTTTTCGTCACTAAACAGTCATTACAAAATGACAATTACATCCCCAAGTAAACGTTGCTTTACAGTGGTTACCTGATTGTTTTGCCCCCTCGTTGCCTCTCTCTCCCTCCCATCTCCCTCTCTCTCTCTGCGTTTCAAAGTGCAGAGCAACAAATCCACAATTATCCTCACAGCACAGTTCCTGTCAATGTCAAATTGAGATGTGGGGAACTTTTCCTCGCCCGGAGGTATCGACTGATCCAATAAGGAGACTCCTACATAGATGCATTCACAGGCTTGTTGTTGAGACCAAGTGTTTTGGCAGAAGCTGCTGGGAGCTGCCACTGAAGATTTATCCAGCCAAAACCCAGAACGCACCCCCACCAGCCCATACCCATGCTCTCCATCACTGCCACCAGTTGACACATGCCCACTGTGACATCTTGACTGATTGCCTCATTGGCAATGAAGCAGAGGGCCGTGACTGATGTGTTACGTGTGCTGTCTAGCTGGGTCTCTATGAAACAGAGATGACATATTGGAAACACGGCAGATTTATTTTGTTTAACAATTTATTGAGTTTATCTGAAGGGTTAAGTAATGCTTTTCTCCATTCAAATTAAAAGGCTAATTTCTGATGGCTCACAAAGGTTATACTTCATGCAGTAGCTTGAGCACAAGTCAGCAAATCCTCAGTCCTGGCTACCACACACTGAAGGCAAATTGGAGGGTGGGGGGGGTTAAAGGGCACAAGCGACTCTGGTCTCTGGGTCTCTACATCAATACACAGCAGAGAAACTAGCCAGAGGCAGCAAAGGATCCTGGGAGGGGGAGGTGTAGTTGGCCATAATTTATCAGCTCTAGGTAACAGCAGCAGTGACTGGGACACCAATGCATCAATAAGCTACAGGCTCACACACACACACACACACACACACACACACACACGGATACCCACATGCACAACGGCACTAATGAGGTACAATAGGAAAGGTTACAGCTCAGAGCGTGAAGTCGGTGCACAACCATGCGGTGGATGCTGTATTCCCAAACACATGTGATCCACTTCTAGATGGTTCCCTCTGTTTTCAATCTGTATGATAAAGAGCTCTAGAGTAAGCGCAGTGAATGAGGGATTCTGGCAGGAGATAAAGGGCACCCAGAGTAGAAAACAGCAGGGAAGAGAAAGCAGCCAAACTCCTCCAGACAACCAGCTTGGAAGCTGAGGGAATTTTCATCCACCCTGCAAATATTGATTTTTGTCTTTGCTGCTCTTTCCATCAATGCTTCAAACTAAGCCCCCCCACCACCACCACCACCACCCCCTCCATCCCCAGCTAGCACCACCACCTCTCCGTGCCCCCCCCCTCTGGCACAGGGCCGGCAGTGTCCTGGGTGGCTGTATAAAAAGTAGCACACCACAGTCATGATGCGGTTCACTCACTCTTAACTACAGTCTCCAGTGTCTTCTGCATCCCACCGTACTATCCCATAACTTCAAAAGGCTTTTTCTTCTTCTTCTTTTTTTTTCCTCTCTATCAAAGCCAAAGTCTTAGCAGCAAAAGAGGATTGCCTAGCTCTGGGCTGCTCAAATCATCTGGAGTGTTGCACATTGTATTGTATTTGATTATTATGAGTATCTAAAGGACTTGTAGAGTCAGTTTAAGATCACTTGTGCAAAACTAAGCATCCTTCACGCTGAACACTTGCTGTCGACGTGTGCGGGTTTCTGGGGGAGCATGTGTTTTTGCTGAACAGATTCTGTGGGTGGAAAAATCTATTATCTATTTCCAGCCTATATTTTACTAACGATGCTTATATCTGGGATGCTTTCATAAATGCAAATATCTGTAGGCTATATTGTATACACAGCAGAATGCTAGTATATATATCTATGTTTTTATTTTCTGCATGTTTAGGATGGAGACTATACACGTGGCCATCAAGACATTTAAATAAAATGCGACTGATGCAATGCATAGAAGACTTACAGCTGTAGCTAATTCACTGTCTGTGTCGGTTATAAGCCTATATGACATTTATCTTTTTATACTATGAACACATTCACGCCGTCATGGGCTCATGACAGCCCATGACGGCGTGAATGTGGGATGTAGTTGAATGTTGTCGGGGAAAAAAAAAGAAAGTAGATGATGAGTTAAGATTATTATGGACTCGAATGCATACATGGTTATTATTCTACCTGTTTCCAGTGAGGGGCAGCACAGTGGTTAGCTCTGGGGCCACACACCCAGAAGGTTCCAGCTTTGTGGTCTGAACCTGGAACCTTTCTGTGTGGAGTTCACGTTCTCCACGGTGCTCCGGCTTCCTCCCACCGTCAGGTGAGGTTAATTGTTGACTCTGAATTAGCCGCAGGTGTGAGTGTGAGTGTGAATGGTTGTCCGTCTCTGTGTGTCGGCCCTGTGATTGACTGGCGACCAGTTCAGGGTGGAGCCCGCCTCTCACCACATGTCAGCTGGGACTGGGCTCCAACACCTACTGCGACCCTTAAGGATAATGACAGTGGATGGATGGATGTTTCCGGTGAGGTTAACTCTATACAAATGTGTGGTATTAACTGTGGGAGATTAAAGCACAGATTAGATTAAAGGTTTAATCTAGGGGAAATATATGGTGCTTCATTGTTTAATATCAGCGGCACACAGACTGTAAAAGTAGCAGGAGCTACTGACTCAGCTTCACTTTTGACAGAGCAACGTAATGTAGTTAAACTCAGTTTTATTCAATTATGTCACACCTCCACTTCCCCACGTTACTCACTCATCCACGCACTCTATGAGACGACGCCATCTGGCACCCACAGCACCATCACGATATCTGCCTCGGTCTCTGCAGACGACAGAGACAACCCCCTTCGTTGGCGGGGAGGCGCTGCGGGTTGTGAACGCTGTCTGTCCACCCAGATGTAGGCAACCCTTCTCATGATTCCCCAGCTGAGGACTATTCCTGTTGACTTCTTGTGATGTTGGCCCATATTTGTCAGCGCTGTCACTTCAGTCACCCGGTTCTGCTGTGCGAAACTTCATTACGCCTCCGAGAGGAGTTTTGCGTCACAGGTGTTCGGGGGAGGCACACCTCAGCGGGATAGTTCTGAAAGTGCAACCTGAAGTGAGTTTTTGCAGTTGCTTTGGTAAGAACTCAAGTTTAACTTTTAAACCAGGATTCCAACAATCATTGGCAGAATATCCTTTTTCTCTAAAAGTGAGCTCTGAAAACCCAAGAAGAATAATTTAAACTCATTAAAAGGTGTTTTATTACAACATCTTAATACTTTAATTTCCAAACAAGGGACCTCAAAACACAAACGCCGTAAAAAGAAAAAAAAATATATAAGATTGACATTACTGCTGCTTTTCAAATGCAGCTCTCTGTTCTCTCAAGCTGATGAAAACATCTCATAAAGTCACAATGCAATGACAGCATCCATGGTTTCAACCTGAGCTCACCACTCCTGGGACGCCACTCGCTGTCACAAAGTCACCACAAATAAGTATAAAGTTACACTTGTGCCTGTGGCGATGTAGCTACAGTGTGATGCTTTGTGGCATGTCGGTCTGTGTTTGTGCCAATACTGATATCACGGGAGACGATACGATCTCATTACTTGCCAACTTTCCACTCTAAACAGAGGGTCTGAACTTTGCTCCGCTAGTTCTCTTTGAGCAGTTTGACTGTTATATGCCACCAATTATAGCAGAGCACAGCAGCTTCACTGAATGTCTGGAAACACAGAAAGCTCCACATTGTATTTGATTATTTGTCAAATAAATGGTCTTTTCCCGTTATTGGGGACTCATCCATGTTGACTTTGCATGTGCATTACTGGATTTATGATGATTCTAACATTTCACCAAGGAGTTTTGTGTGTATTCAGAATATTTCTTAATAATATCCGTCCTCAGCTTGCAAATTTGCATAAGAATATTCATAATATAAAGAGCACTGGACAGACTGCAGCTTCGGGCGCTCTTGAATGCACACGACGACTGTCAGAGCGATTGTTGATGTACGCGGTGTGATCAAAATCAAAATCAAAATCAAAATCAAAATCGTCGATTCCTGTTTCGTTAGTGCTGATGTCAGTGAGAGTGAAAGTCATGAAAGTCAGGTTGCTGGGTGACGTATGCGCCATTATCATATATTTCTGCCTCAGATTTCCCATGAAGAGCTGCAGGCCAATCAGACAAACAGAGAGAACACTGCAAAAGAACAATTAAGAAGCAAATAAAGAATTGCACATGAAAGTAATGACAGTGTGTTGTGTATATGGGGCAGTGGGCTAAAGGGTAAGATGGGTGTGTGTGACTTGGGATTAAATAAAAGCCAGAAAGTGGTGCACCAGTACTTTGCGCTCTCACACAACTTAAATAAAAGACACCTAAAAACTTGCATGTTGTTCTTGGTCTTTTTTGCCACATTGGAGGGAACAAATACTCTCTGAAAGACTCTTCACACTAAAAAAAAAAGAAAGAAAAAAGGGTCCGACAAGCTATACATTTCATCTTTAAAAAGTCAGTCAGCAACAAATAAAGTGTAAGAGTCTGGTTGCTAAATGGAAGTATACCAGTAGAAGTGGTGGTTCTAGTAATACTGACTGCTTTTCCCTTTATGTTGCTGAACTCTGTGTAAATTCTGCTCCTGTGTGGACAATAGCCAACAGTGCTCCTCCATCTCCTGCATTAATTCAGCAGCAGGATATTTCTCCCTCCCTCCATCTCTGCCAACTGCTAGGTGTCATAAAACACTTAAAATAGAGGCAGACTAACAATGAGACAGATGCTGGAGGCTACAGATTTTGTGAAAGCTTCTGCAATCTAAGTTGAAAGCCTGCAAGAGTCAGGCAAACACTCTCGCTGATGCTGCTGCATTATAGATAGAAACAAAATAGGCATGGCTGTTTTATCATTAGCTCCTCCATGTGAATGGGAGATCAATGCAATCTCTGATCTTTACCTGGAGACAGAGCTTTATCGTGGACAGTCTGAACTTTCAAACTTCGTTAGAGTACAGCACAGGTGGTAATGGCTTAGTAGCCATGTTGATAGCACAAAATGCAGGACTGTGTTTTACACTGACAAAGAGTTTCAGGAAAGTTAGAGTCAGCGCTGCCTGCAATGGAGCGTTTTCTTTTTCCTCAATGACAATAAAGATGCATCATATGCCGTGTTGGTAGACCCGTTAAAAACAATTCATTTAAGAGGAGGAGGAAAGCAAAGCGTCCTGGACCTCTGGCGGTGAGATTTATCACGTGTAACCACACCCATTCGACACTTTCATGCAGAGAGTCCAACTCATGTCAGAAGGAGCCACGACATGTTTGGCACCTGAATTAATTTACAGTCAACAGGACGATTCTGTGTTTGCTGGAGAAATATCTCTTTGAAATGGTCCACAGGAAGTCCATGGAGAAGTTAAAAGTTTGAGTAAGTAAATGTATATAATCATGTGCTGAGAAGAAAAACTTTATTTTCACACCAAACACGTCTCACGTAGCTTCTTTCTTCACACCACTTACATTTGATTAATTCACAGCTGCATAATAAATAGAATCAATTCCAGTTGAGGCATTAAATTACCTGTAATTAAGCCATTGATTGAATGTTCTGATCTAGGTAATTGATTTTATTGTCCATTAATTTAAACCAAAATCTTCAGCGAGGGGATGAGATTCAGTGACTGCAGCCGTCCTAGAAGGGAGAGCTATTCATCTTACAGGGTCCGATGTGGAACATCTTTAATGTGGGTGCAGTAATGTCAGTGGAGTTATCACTTAATATCTCCATGTTTCAGCACTGGAAATACCACCCTGCATAATATCCCACAGTGAGTAAAAGTGAAAAAGACAACCTCAAAAGTGAGAGTCTGTCTGCGTGAATATATGAAGGAAGAACCGGGTTTGGATAAACACTGAAGGTTACACTCAACAATGCAATTACTGTGTTACAAAAGCAGACACATGCAGCCTTTAGCCTGGAAATACCAGTTCTCAGCAGCAGTTCTGATTATTTCAGTTTGAGATTTTTTCAGGGCAAAAATAATTCAGATATGATGTTTTCGGAGGCTCCACATAAGCAGCCGTCTCTCTTCTGTAATTTTTTTGTAACCTTCTACCCCTTTGAATACAGTTTAGGGCCCATTATGGAAATACTGCTGCTCAGTTATGCATGAAACCTCCCTGTTTTCAACCAACTACATGACATTCCTTCACGAAAACACTAGAGTTGAATAATTAAAGGGGACTATTTTGTGTTAATGCATTTAATTATAATGTTGTCATGATGAAATAAATAATTCATGATGACTGTTTTCTTTTTTTTTTTGGCTTTATTCAAAGTATCTACAATTCAAATGCAGTCATTTATTTTTTTATTTTTTTTATTTTTTTACTCCCTGCTTTAGGTTCACGGAGAGGTTTTCATGACCGAGGGGAGGCGGCTCTTTAATGGCTGCGGGCATGTGATGCACTTGCGAGACCTTCCTCAAAGCCTCATTACATTTTTCCTAGAAGTACCAGTAAAAGCAGCCATGTTTATTTGATTGCTTCTATAGACTCATAAGAGCGAAAAGGAAAAGAAATCCTGGTTCATTTTGAGCCGGTTACATAATGTAGCGTCTTTGTTCCCACACAGAGGATATAAATGCTTAAAGTTGGCCATGAAATAACCATCTTTCCCTGCTAATTAGCCGACCACCTCTCTTCCATTTGCCTTGCCTTTGTGTCTCTGGCTGCAAATTTGTATCCAGCAATCTGGTCAGCGTTGAGAGGGACAAGTTGTGACTAGCAGATCAAAGCACTTCTAATTGGCTGGATATAGAATAATTTGTAACATTTGTTCCCCCGTAGAAAATGCATCATGCATGAACGACCGACTACCATTTTGAATAAACAAAAGAATGAATGAATGAGTAAATTAATAAATAAATGAATGAATGTTGGTAGAGTTCTGCAAATTGCTTGAAGATGCAACAACACAGCCTTCAGCTTATTCGGATAAACAGTGTGGGCCGTCCGCTCTTTGCTGGTAAGTAAGCCCTTGATGTTTGAGAGCTGGAACATTTTCTCTATATATGTATGTTCTCTATATGTACAAGAGTCCAAAAGTGAAAATGAAAGCGTTCTCGTACAACACTAGAGACACTTTAATAAGAAAAGAATTGAGTTTTATTCAGTTTTATAGTAACTTTATTGCATTATTCTTTGTCATTACTGTCAGTATTGAAAGCACTGAACACATGGTGTGGTGTGTGGCACACATCCATGTTAAACTCTTATCAATAGCATCAACACATCTACCATTCATACGTTATATTACTGCCTTTAGTGTAAAGACCGAGTTATTGTAGATCAAGGACACGACTAACAGCCTCAGATGGGGCTTCTTATAGGAGGAAAGTCCAAATATTAAGCTGCTGATTATCACTAAAACAGGCAAGGAGCCATTATATACTCCGAGAAGAGGAGAGACTGAAACAGACAAGAGGAAACCCTGGGCGCATTCTTGCAGTGACCACTGTGACAAGGTGGCTGAAGGCAAGCCGTCACTGAGAGGAATCTTGCCGAAGTGTGTTTTTTTTAGCATATCAGGAGGGCGGAGAGTCTAAAAATCAAAGTCATCACATAAATTTGAAAACCTCCAACAGACATTCGGCCTCATTTGCAAATTTGTTGCTACGGGAACTCAAATCTTTGTAGGTGGTTCAAATAACTCGCTTGCCCGAAAAAACAAAAGTATAAACTAAATCCTGCTGTGTTACTTCAAACGACAGTAACTTGAATGGATATGTCACGCCAGAGACAAAAGCTGAAGAGCGGTGAAAATTTTATGATACACTTCCTTTGAGAGGCCGCTAATGTAGCAGAGGGCTCGGTGCCGGCACTCAGCACACAGATCCTGCCTTTTTTTTTTTTTTTTTTAGAAGTGCCTTGCTTGGCATTTGCTAATCTCCACTACACCAGCAGCGATGTCACGAGGTCAGAGCGTGAGGTTTACATGCCCGTGTTGTACCAATGAGCCCCGGAGAACTCGACGAACCCACCCCTCAGGAAGTTAAGGAGACGGCTTAATTGGTCTATGAGATATTCCAAAATGCTAAACTGTTGAAGTGTGTCTAACTGCATGTATCAGCGAGGGAATTCTAACTAATGGAACCAACAAAATGTCTAATTGTGCACAAATAATTGCTTTTATTACCACATAAGTATTCATACTGAAATTAACAGCATAAGGCTGCCCTAATACTACACACACACACACACACACACACACACACACACTTTGTCTATTCTTCTCTGCTCATACTAGAGAAGAACTGATAACTGTACGTATCTCAGGCTTTCCTCCGACTGCTCTCCACCAGCCTGCAGTAGCTTAGGTGAGAACTTCGTCTGTACTCCCACCTTCAGCATTTCCTCAAAGTCCCAATCCAAATCCCAACCAGGATAATCTCATCCCTCCACTCTGATGTACTTCCATTTATCCAAGCCTTGTACCACTGCCAGCTCAGTCTCGTGTTAGGGAAAAGGAGAAAGAGGATTTCTTATGCTTTCCCCTTGCTCGGGCACTTCACTGAGGTTGTAAGTCCGTATCGCCTTGGAGCTCCACAGAATCTGCTCAATGTCACCCCTGCAGCGCCTCAGGACACAATAGCCACTTGCTCGTTATCGTGCTACTTCCAGCTGTGGGTTCATCTGAATGACTTCAAGACCAGAAATAATTTCCTGTACAACATTAGCAACAAGGAAAGTCTGGCTGTACAAAAGTGTAATGACGGCTTCCATAGCCTTCATCAAAAGGCCCTCTGCATATTTTAGATGGCTGGAGAACTGCTAGATACGGGGTCAGGGACACAAGTCACGCAAAGCCATGTGCAGAGATAGAAAATCAGCCATAGCGTTAAAGAAATATGAAGTGTGTGGAGGAAGCAGGAACACGACAACCCATCTTGTTTGCAACAAAAGCCATTTTGAGTTTCATCGAAGGCAATATTACAGGGAGATAGTAATGTGAAGCAGTTGTTTGTTTGCATCCCTGAAGCCAATATACAATATTACTCTCTGCTAGAGACCGAAAAACAACCATTGAGCCAACAGACCACCCCGACAACCACAACACTAGCAAAAATAACCGCAACAACCACAAGGGAATAATTACCACTCAAGCATAAGCATTCATACTTCACCACTACATATAACAACACCACAAGAGCATCAGCAACCAAAACCATTCAAAACAAAAGGAAAAATAAGGTTTAGCACCTCAAACATTAAAACCACTGCACAAATATGACGACATTAGCGTCGGGTAAACAAGGAATAACAAGAACAACAGCTAAACACAAACTAAGCCAAGTTAATGCTTAGTTAACTCATGATATGCACATTAGCAGTAGGAGAGAACGGACCAAATGATATCAGGCCTGTTTTAGCCTCTTTTCACTGATTACCAGTCAGTTTTAGTGCTGACTTTAAGATTTACCTCCTAGATTACCTTTAAAGCACTTCATGGTTTAGCTCCCAGTGTTATTGCCAAATTGCTGCTCTAGAGCCAGCGCTCAGCCTCAGATCATTCGGTAGGGCTCTGCTGCCTATTTCTAAGTCCTGGCTCAAGACTTAAGGTGACTGGGCTTTTGCAGTCAGGCCCCTCGGCTCCAGAACTCCCTGCCAGAGGATCGGAGGGCTGCTGAATCACTGACATCTCTTAAATCATTTCTCAAAACTTCCCTTTTCAAAAAGAAAGTTTTTGGGTTTTTTTGTAATGTCAGCACAAAATGTCCATCTGTGTTGTTGTTAGTATTTTAATTTATTTTGGTTTAATTGTGATGTTGTTTGCCTCATTGCAGCCCTGTAATGCATCATCCCGACTGAACCATGGAAAGCACTTCGTAACTTTGTTTTGGAAAGTTTATAACTCATCATCATCATGATCATCAAGTGTGTGTGTGTGTGTGTGTGTGTGTGACAAAAGCTATACTAACTTTCCCATAATGCCACTATTTCATCACCACAAAAATTAGCAACATAAAAGCATCAAAAGCTCGTCAGACAACAGCTAAAATAAAGCTGAAATAATGCTGAAATACGGTGGCACATTCTGCACACAGGGTAGATAACAGCAGCATAAAGCAGCATAAAGCAGCAAAGCAGCCATATTGGGAAGCACAAAAACACTCGCTGAACAAGGCCAAGGCCACTATGAATACATAAAGTGTCACTGATACATTAATGCAAGAAACTTGATCTGAGTTGAACATCTCTTGTGCTTGTGTAGAGAAACTGTGAACATGAAAACCTGCCCTGTGGGTGTGACAAAAGCCAGTTCTTGTCTCAAGACAGAGAAAATAACACTGTGAATGGGCTCTGTGCAAGACTACAGTGATAAATGCATCCATATAGGTAATATACAGCATCACACTCAAAAGGGGAGACAAATGGGTAGCTAATGAGCAAAAACAGCCACAATAGAAATCTGGACAGATTCTTCTCAGCTAGACACGTCGATAAAATGTACGAATGCAAGTCAAACACCAACCGAGCAAACACAAGCAGAAACTAAGGCCACTGCACAGAACACAGTACACACAGATGACAGCAGCAGAAATCAAACACGTACGAAACAGGCATCCAAGTACGAGCGCAATAAACGAACAAAGCAGAGACATCAGCTTATGAAATGCATGTATATTGGTGAAGCAGAGCGCTGATACCCAAGTAATCTCTTTGGGAAGAGACGCTGCAGTCACACACACACACACACAGAGGAAAACTCTCCAGCTTCAGGCTTGAAGAAGACTTTGAGGCCGATATCACAAATGCTGACGAACATCCCTCCGGTAAGACGTCTTAGCTCAAACATTTCGGACTGTTGGCTGTGTGGATATACGAGTGTGTGGAGAACATGTGAGCATGACAGCCAACGTGGTGTGTGACAAAAAGCCATGTTGAGTTTCCCCCGTGAAGGATATGATTTAAAATGGGATGCATACAGGACTGCAGGCACGGCAACAAAACAGGCAAAGACGTTGTATCCCGTAATACTCAGAACACGAGTTTTAATATTTCAAGATATATATCGGCAGAGTTGAAAGCATCATAATGCACATCAGATAACGACCCAGACATTGCCAAGTAGGCTATAAAATACATACCTGCACATTTATGACAGCAGCAGCCAGCAGAGAAGCACAAAACAAGCATAACACACTAAAGCAGATGGCCGTCAGTGTCTAGATTTAGGCCGAAGAGTGCTAATAAAGCAGCAGTGAATCCAGACATCACAGCTAAATATTTCTAATGCTTCACTTTAAATATGAACACCTCACTTTGGTCTAACGTAAATCACACTGAGATTGCATGAAGCCAATTTTACAAGGAATTAATTAGGTGAATGGGCCGTGTGTAAGATTACAGTCATGTTTACATCCCTGAAGCCCGTATTACTCTCTCCTAGAAATCAATAGGCAAGCAGTGAGCCAGACAACCCTCGCAGCCATAACACCAGCAAAAAACAACCACGAGGTACGAAACACTCAAACACAAAGTCCTCATACTTCACCACGACACGTGCCAACGCCATTAAAGTATCAGAATGCAAGTCCAGCAGCAACCAAAACAATTCAAACAGCCAAAAAGGGAAAATAAGCTGAAGCACCACATCACATTGATTCCTAATTAAAACCAGTAGACACGCAGCAGAAATTAGCACCAGGCAAACAACCAAAAAAAAAGCAAGAACCCAGAAAAGAAATCAGCGTCTGTAACCATATTTCTGGGCACACGAGCCAAGCAGAGCCATGACTCATGATATGCACATCAGCAGAAGAAGAAAACGGACACTTACCTTGGTGAATTGGAGCTGTGATACTAAAGTAAACTCTATGGGGAGAGTTGCTACACAAGGGACATAAATGAGTAATCATACTTCACCGCAACATACACAGCATGAAAGCAATAGAAAAAGACAATGAAAACAATATGACACAATAAGCGAAGGAAAAAAAGAAGCTCAACAACAACAAATTCATTCACAATTCATCATATGAATACTAGTGTTGCACACAGATGACAGCAGCAGAAACGGGGACCCAGCAGACAAACCGAAAACAGCAAAGCAGCATCAGCAGCCATATTGTGAAACACACAAACACAAACTGAACGCAGGGAAGGTTCACAAAACCAGTAAATGGGCACTTACCTTGCTGACATAAATCTTTTGAAAGACACTCAGTCCCAAACTGCAGACATCACTTCATGGAGCCGCCAGCTTCAAGCTCAAAGAAGCATTTAAGGCCAACAGGCGTTCAATATTCCTTCTCAGGCTAGACATGAAACACCTGGAGTAGATCACCATCGAGGCCTACCTGCGTAAGATGCACATTCTTACAGCGATCACAACAACGCCGAACTCTTTTAGCACATGTTGGAAAATAAAAGCAGAAATCAGCTCCAGCAGACGGGAACAAAACAGCACAGCAGGGCCAGCAGGCATTTTGGGAAACACAGAAACAATGAGTGACCAAAGGCACCAGCACAGTGTTTGGGTCGACAGCCATTTAGAGACAACATGGAGACAATAATACAGCAAAAGAAATGTGAATGTGAAGAGCTCAAGATGACACTGATATAGTAGATCTACTGGAGACCATCAGGCAGCAGAACTTCAGCTGTAAGAAAAAGTCAAACACAAAACAGGCACGAAGCAACAATGGAAGCCACATTATCAAACACAATGTGAGTTTAAAAGGGGGAATGAAACAGCACGCTGCCACATAAGCCGAAATACCTCTAATTATATTACTGTATATAAGGATGACAGCAGCCAAAAGTCAAGCAGGAAACAAGCATGGAAACACCAAAGCAGCTTTGGCAGCCACACCGTCAAACACTCACAGTGTGACAGTTAGCAGCAAACAGCTACAAAACAGGCACTTACCTTGGTGAGGAGACACACAGCCAGTGAGTGCTCCTCCACCAACCCGGCCCAAGCCAACATTTGTGTGCTGCTGGCAGCTGACCTGCAGCAGGTGTCACAGCAGAGGAAAAGTGGGCAGAGCATTAAAAAAAAAGACAGTCAAATAGGTGCAGCCCCACCCAAACTCACCCTTTTTTTTTTTTTTCCCCCAACTTTATTGACACCATTCAAACACATACAACTTTATAGAGGTGGTTCAGTGGGCATCACTTGGAGAGAGGAGGTGTTGGTGGACAGACACAGAGGTGGTGACAGAGTGACCTCTGGGGGATTTTTGACTGGGTGGGTGCCACGGCTGCTTAACCATGAGCACCACCAGTTTCTGTGGGATCCAAAGTCGATAGAAGCACACCTGAACAGCCAGTAGGTGGCGCTTCGCTAGGCCCAGACCTGCATTAATGATATATAAGTACAGAGCTTCACTAAAGCTGGAGGAGGATCCGCTCCACCCATTTGGTAGGGGTGTGCCATACTGCAAAATTTGGTATTGATCCAATACCAAGTAAATACAGGGCCAGTATGGCCGATATCGATACAGATACCGATACTTTTTACTTAGAAAAACAGCTTATGAATGTATTATATTTAATCAGTCTGCTAAAATTACAATTATGACCAATTACTCATTGAAAAATGACATTAACTAAAGCTGGAGGTGACTAAATCTTACTTTCACTCCTATAAATCTGCTGAAAGGCCTCTGTCTCAGTGCGGGGGGGTCTGGTTCTGGTTTGGGGATCCCTCTGCACTGCTGAGTGCTTGGGGGGGGGCAAAGTGAGCAGTGTTTGCACATGCACAATCACGCGCTTGTCTTTTAGGTGGACATGCAGTGTGAGTGTAGCAGTTCAACCCCTCCTTGGCTGCCTTACCTAGCTGGCATCTAATTCTTTGATCGTATTCGCTTTGCACCGATTATCTGCTCTATTTAGGAAAAACTCTGCATTTACCGACTTTTTAATGGCGTCTCAGAACTGTTTTATTTTCAAGAGAGACCCGAGTACAAAAAGAATATAGTTTTAAAGCAGACAAATACAGTCTGAACACAGTTTACATACCTAATGGACGGATAGCTGAAGCAACAGTTCCATATGGCAGGCTGGAGCTTTGAAAGCTTCAAATAGAGCGAGAACAGGAATGACCAAAGTCTGATCTGGCTGATAATCCAGATTTTGACAGCTCATGATAAAGTTCCAGTGTATAGACACAGAAAAAAAAAACATTACAGGGTTTTCTACTTCCACTGTGTGCAGCGGACCTTTTAAAGAGAAAACGCTGCCACGTTGAGAAGAAGAAGAAGAAGTTTGTTTTCCCTTGTTGTTAAAGGAGTCTGACTCGGACTTGAATGGCTTGATTAATCAGTGTTTGCACTCACACTGCTTTGCTCACCAACTTATCTTACAGTCTCCAAATTTGTTTTGTGACACTGATGCAGACGTCCACTACATGCAGCAGTTTGATTTTTGGCTTGATCAAAATGGATTTATTTTGTGATGTTGAATTAGCCTTTTGAAGGCTTGAAGTGGCTCGAACGCCTTGAAGTCTAATCTGAGCTCTGGATGGAAGCCTTCTTTCACGTCTCAATGATAATGAATAAAGTTTTGAGTTCTGGTCTTCAACAAGCAATTTCCATAGACTGAATGAGGAGAATGATGAATAGCTCTGTGATGCACTGATTGCAGGGTATTAAATGAAAGAAAAACAACACTGTAAGACATTTGAGAATAAAATAAAAATGTAGTGTTAGTGTTAAAACATCAGGATGCAGTTTCCAACCATATAAAAACTAAATGCATCCATCTCGCCTGTGTGTGAGCACCTCCGAACTGAAATGAGGCTCATTATTTCTTGATTTTTTTTTTTTTACAACATCACTTAACAATTGTACAGGAAGGAACAGCTTAAAGAAGATGAGTACCTATTTCTGTAACAACAGCATGTTCATTATACAACAACACCATAGTTCCTCCCACGCTGACAGTGCGGCTCCTGTGAGGACAATGTTAGTAAGTCAGCACGATTCTGTCAGATTACCTTCAAATGTAGTCAGTTATTGAATAGAAATTGCATTTTTTTTGCAATTAGTGACATAATCCAATCAATTTATTATGAAAAAACATGTAATCAAACGTGAATACAGGTTTTAAACGGGTTGAAACATTTTTAATGCTTTTTACATATTCGTCATTTACAGTCAGTCTAAATCAAGTCACCCCTGTAAAAACCAGCACAGATGTACTGGTGTAAGTGGAAGTAAGCTTTGTGTAAGTCATGGCGACGCTGCCATGGCTCAGCAAGAGGAGCCCTTATCTACAAAGCCTTGTGTGTTAGATGGGTTGATCATAGTTACTTAGTTTTTGTAATCCAATTACATAATCCCAACTACACTGTTGCCCACAAAATTGGAATAAAATATTTTCTACCTCTTCTCATGAAATGATTGTGATAATGTGATTTATTCCTGATAAATAAAGTTTATATCTTCTCAACTTTATTGATCAAACTCTTCCAAACAGATCACAGTGAAACTTAAACCACAATGAACCTTTGCAGACTGTGTTGGTGGTATATTCCAACTTTATGGGCAACAGTGTGGATGTAATCTGTTACTGCACAACCTTGTCAGTCAGTCAGTCTCCACTTTAGTCCAGATTTAAACACCTCAATAACTGCTGAATGGAGTTCTATAAAATTTTGTGCAGATGTTCGTGTTCCCCAGAGGATGAATTCTGCTGACTCTGGTGATCACCTGACCTTTCCAGTACTACCGCCACCATGAGGTTGACATTTGTGATTTTGACTGAAATGCCACAGCTGGAGGATGGATAGCCATGAAGACATTTTCTGTTCCTGTTCTTATTCTTACTGTTGTAGTTTATTTCTTACTTTTTCACTGTACATAGAGAGAGAAGCTTCACCAGAGTCAAATTCCTTGTTTGCTTGTACAAACTTGGCCAAATAAAGTTGATTCTGATTCTGATTTGAAGATCTGCAAAATGAACGACACTCCATCTCAGCTGTACTGTGCTGTGTTCAGTTAACATGCTAACGCGCTGAGCTAAGATGGTTAGCATGATAAATCCTACCAGTGTGCTAACATTAACAGTGAGAGCTGACGTTGGCATTTAACTCAGAGCACAGTTGTGTTTAAGTGCGGCCTCACAGAGCCACTAATAAGGCTGTGGTCCTGTTGTGCTGTAAGAAAAGGGCACAATTTATGCTGTTTCCAGACTTGACTCCTTGTTCTTGTCCATGTTCTTTAGGGCTTATCAAAAGTAATTCTAGGAAGAGCAGTAAAGCGCTTACTAAAGAGGCAGCAGATAAGACATATTGAGGGGAAAATATACACAAGAGAAAGGTCACTTACAACACTTTATCACAAAATAATGCCTGGAATCTGCTCAACATGGCAGATTAATGATGTATAACAAGTGTACAAGAGCTCAGGAGTGGATGGTCCAAATAAAAATCAAGGGTAACTTCAACTTGTTTGACAGCTGCCTAAGTTAAGTTAAACAAGTCAATGAAAGGAAAACTCTTATATTTGTAAACCTGGACCCTAAGATGGCATATTTTGTGGTTGAAATCAGTAAGGAAAGTTTTGGAATTGCTCAGTAGGTTGTTAGCAGATGAGAACAGATCTGTACTTGTATTGGCTGCAACATAATCCCTTGGGCCAAGTGTACCTGATCAAAGTACATCCACTAAAAGCACTTGTTTTGCCACTGAAGGATCATATTG
Source organism: Pempheris klunzingeri (assembly GCF_042242105.1). Lineage (NCBI taxonomy): Eukaryota > Metazoa > Chordata > Actinopteri > Acropomatiformes > Pempheridae > Pempheris > Pempheris klunzingeri. The sequence continues at coordinate 2,548,985 of NC_092016.1, read as the reverse complement.
TCATTGGAAGTGTCTGACAACATTAGGATCCCTCCAGAGACAGACCTGCAAGATCCTTTTAGTAAAACCAGAAACAGCTGTTACATTTGCACTGTTCAAACCTACCAGCAGTGATTTTACCTCACTGGTCCGCTGCTGTCTCAGTCGGTTGGTTTGTGTTGTTGTGCGTCACACAAATACTGTCCTGGATCCAAACGTACCTTTTTAAAACGCCTAATTTAGCAGTGAGAGTGGACGGTGACAGACAGGGACTCCAGAATCCTTCAGTTTTAAGTGTTGAATTGTCTCTTAATCTAAGAGTTTGACCTTAACCTGCTCTATATGAAAAGTGTGTTGGGATTATGAATTAGTTATAAATAGAGATCAAATGATGAACTGCAGAATTAGTTAATGGTTTCTTTGTGCAAAGCAGATTGGGAAATCTAGGCATGGAAAGAATATGGGTAACACTAACACTGTCTTTCACCAAGGTGCCCTTCATTAGGACTTAACACTTCATTGCTCCACTGGCAATCAATTGAGGGCCACGGCTTTAATTGGCATCCAGAGTGTGAACGTCCATAGCAGAAAGATTGTCCTCCTCTCCTCTCCTCTCGGAGAGGAAGAGAAGTAGTTAAAATGGCTCGGAGGTTGCTCTCAATGACTAAGTTTGAGTTAGAGTCACTGGCGTGTGGTGACATCAGCGATGGTACAAGCTGTCAGTGACTCAACCGACCACCAATGTCAGCTGTCACACATGCAGCGACAGAGGAGGCCTCCAGCAGATGTACTGTATGTGTTGTAGACATGTATGGTCGTGACGTTGGTGGTGATATAAGCTCCACTATAACATGTCACTGTGCCACTGACATGTAAACATTCGGGCTTTTTTTCCTCATTTTTTTATGTCAAAAGTGAGAAAACTGCTCGCAGGTTTTCTATAATACACAAAACAATCATCTCAGGAGACTTTAGTCCAAATATAGTTTCCCTACTCCTGTCTTTACTTTTTTTTTATCTAACTTCAAAACATAAGTTGCACTAATCTGAGGCTTAGTTGACATTGAGCTGTTTTATTTTATTTATATCCTGATACGTAACTTTATGTTCTTGTCGTTGTAGCGTGTTCTCACCCACTGCACCGCTCACAACAGTCAGCCTTAGTATCAACTGTATTGTAATATACTGCTATTTCACACATCCAGTAATTATTAGAGTTTGGGTATTTTTAAGTGTCTTGTTGATTTAAAAATGATCCATCACATGATGTTGTAATCAGTTGGCATTGTACTAAAAGTGGTGCACAATAAGAATGTTGGTGGTTTTGAAAGGATTGATGTTGGTAAAGAGCAACAGGCCACGAAAGCAATTCAGCGCAGCCACACAACAGGAAATATGATGCCTGAATTCATTTATATAAAGATCTTAGGTCAGGCCCAAGTCAGCCAAACCTGCATACATGATCCCCTTAGACAAAGAGTGCCTTGTACATGTTAGCAGTCCTCTCAAACATTGAATCCATTTGGATGTAAACATATTGTCAAAACAAACATTTGTGGCAAAATGTGCAGTTTAATGATCATTATCATTATTAAACAATATGATCAAAGATCATAGGATCCACCCAGCAAGGAATGAGTTTAGTGAATTAAAGTGAATTCACTAAATTCATTGTGTGAATCTGCAGGCGTCTCAGTAACTTCATCAAGTTTCAGTTATCTGGAAAAGTAAACAAATAAAACTTGCTTAAAGCAGAGAGCAAATTCTTTAATGACATGTTTTGGTGTCAGAATCACATAATGTGCAGCCCTCTGACTGTACTTCAGTGTCTCTGTCAGAGGAATATATCAGCATAAATCCATACTGCAGGCTCGTTAGTAGAGCACACCCCATATTGTTTTGCTGCTCATTGTCAGTTTGCTTTTTCTATTATTAATTACCTCAGCTTAATACAAGAGGATTTCTCATTTTAGACGGTCATTAGAAACACATTACTGCACCGCTGATGCGACGTGACTTATTTACTCCACAACAATTTCCTCTCTTGTGTTGCCTCAAAGGCTCTGAAATGAGCCTGGGAAAGAAAGGACAAGCCCAGGTTACGCTGGAGAGAAAACACACAACATCTTGTGTCACAGCAAACAAGGCTCGTCGGGGCTGCGGTGTGCAGCTTGAGCTGCAAGAAATGGATTTCTGAGTTTGCCTTTGCAGCCCTCAGCAGGGCACTAACATTATATTATTGGCTGTTAGCAGCTCTCACGTTTTTCTATTACCGTGGTCCATGAGTTGACATCACTGTTAAATAGCGACACAACATGTGCCTTCCAGCTTGTTCAATCGTTCTGACCCCTTGAACCCTCAGGACTGAGCGGAATAGAGCCGAAGAATGGAGGGGGAGGAGGAGAGGTCAGCGCCAAGGTGGTTTGGAAGGAGAAGTGTGTGTGGAGCACTACTGCTGCACAGTGTTCCTATTTAAAACACTTCAAAACTCTGCCACCTGCGGGGACGCTGTGGCGATCCAGTCCTCTGTGTTATTGAAAGTGCGTTAGCTGATAGTTGCTCAGCCTTTTCTGTATGATGAATCGCCGTGGGCTGTGTGGACAGCTGAAACAAATAGCTCTCTCTCCTCTAACTACGGTCTGCTGTCTGATGGTGCTTCAGTAGCGAGCGAGACGCCTTCAGCGGCCAAACAACAATAAGTATTCGGCCCTTTCGGTGCATGGTGCAGCACATAAATGTATTTTGTTGTCTGTGAGCGTGAAGATTCTAGGAAGAGGGTCACTGAAATACAGGGTGATGAACGATCTCTGGCCCTCAGCTGTACTTGCCCTCTGCCTGGCTTGAACTTGGGTCTCATTATGTGAGAACAAAAGTTTAAGCAACATTGTCCTCAATGGGTTTCTCCTGCACTGTGAAGTATGAGACTTTTGCACCATAATGAAAAGGTCGCTCTGCTGTATATTCTGGAGTATTTGCTTCTGTAATCTGAAATCAAATATAGCTCTAGGAACATTATCCTACATCTACAACACGATGCTTATTTTTCTCTTTCAGTAGGCGAGTAATGTCGCTTGAGATGGTGGATCCCTGGAGGACGGTGTCTCTCTCCATGTAGATAGTCACAGGACATAATCAGCTGTCCAACTCTGACACTGAGCTGCGTCAACATCACTTAGATATAAAGCAATATGATGACATTTTATGTTCTGACTGAAAAATGCAGAGAGGGGGAAAAAAAATACCAAATAATTTTCAGGCCAGTTTTAAAAATAGATTTCTAGCATGTGGTGGGCCTGGTGACATTGTCTCATGTGCCGGATCTGAGCCAAGGGCAGTTAGTTTGAGGCTGCTGCATTAAAACGTAAAATCTTTGACAATGCAAAGCAACAATATCTTCATTCTTTATTTTCCAACAAATAGCTCTTCTAAATATGTCTGTTGTCTGATGGTGCCTCACTAGCGAGCTGCTCTTAGTCCCTTTCAGCCCCAAATGACAATAAGTATTCTGCTCTTTTGGTGCATGGTGCAGCATCACAGACTTATCAGCACACAAAACACCCAGCAGTGATGGAAAAGGGGCTTTTTTATTAAAGTCTAGAAAAGGTGAACACTCACATTTTGTTATCCAAATGCTATGTGTTACACCACTCAGTTCTCAAATAGTATTTTCTGTGCTTAGTTACTTGTGTTTCTTTACTTCCTCCTAAAATTATTGTCAAAATCACGCGTTTTGTCACCTTAAGATTCTGATGGCATAATGGCCATCCATGCCTTTGCCTCAAAGATGCTGAATAGCCCTATTATCCTCGCACATAAGGACCGTAAATTAGTCTGTGGGAAATCTCACTTTTGTGGTTATATAAGCTGTGTGACACAAAGAGGCACAGCGGTGAAAGCATGCAAAAAAAAAAAAACACATAGCAGAAACTGCAGAAAATGTGTGACAGTTTGAAGGAAAAAAAATGATTTGGGGACAAGTAATGGCTGAGGTAAGGTGATTGTGTGCAGGTACATGGAGTACTTAGTGAGGAGACTTGTTCGGCAAAAAAGACTAAAAAAAAAAAACTTGTGTAATTTCACAAAGGGATGGTTGATCTCAATTTATTCTCTTGTCCTTTTTCACATTCTGGGGAAGGAGATTACCAGGAACATTCTGTGGTTTCAATCAGCAATGACAGTTGGTGAGTAGGCGTGTACCATCAGGACAATAACCAAGCCTATGGACATTTGATACCTTTATTTTTATCTGACATGAGGAATCTTTGCGGCGCTTCCTCCAAGAGTGATTACCTCCCAAAGAGGATCACACCCGTTTGTCTTTGCACTGGTCGTGGCTGGGAATGGAAAAAGAGGTGGGTTCATCTGTTTCAGCACACTAAACAACTGTTGTACCTATGGAAATTCTACTCCAATTAATTAGCATTTCAGATTTTTCTGTAATACGCTGCAACCTGCCGCAAGAGATAACAAAGAAAACCAATAAAACCTGACCAAACAGACTGTTTCTGCATCTGTCGCGCTGTTTGAACGACCAGGACTCCTGTAAAATCCTAAATAAAATGGCTGCTCTGAGATAAATGTGCCTCCGGGAACATGAGGTGCTGCAATGTAAATACACTCTGCCTCGCGTTGCATTGATTGGTCTTAAGACTGAAATTCCACATGAGCAGGAAATCAGAATATGTTACTTCTTCAGTAAGCCCGACTGTCAGTCACCTTCTGAAACCACAGTGCTGAGGGTTTTCCTCCACTACCTCATGCAGGAGCGCTGCATGCTTACAACCTTAATACATGCACTCCTGAGTGGGCAACCCACTCCCTGCTTTGGGCTGTGGGTATAATGTCTCGTTCCATTGGCTTGATGCCGCTGAAGGGTGCACTTAAAAGCCTCCTCTTAGTTCTGTTGTGTCCCAACAGCTGACTACAGACGCTACATTTTACATGTCAGAGCAGCCCGGGTTGATTCAATCTGTGAGCCGCTCATGAGATATTAATAACTCACCTGCGCATGTTTGTATCCATGTGTGTGTGTGTGTGTGTATGTGTGTGTGTGTGTGTGTTTATGCATGTGTGTCTATGTTTACGTGTTGTCAAAGAGAGAGAGGAAGTCTGAGTGTGGATATTAAACACCCACAGCTCCCTCTAGCTTCCTCACGGTGAACAACTAACTGCGCCAAATGCAGAGGGTGTGGAGGAGTGTGTGTGTGTGCATGTGTGTGTGCATGTGTGTGTGTGTGTGTGTGTGTGTGTGTGTGTGTGTGTGTGTGTGTGTGTGTGTGTGTGTCCATGCATCCAGTTTCAACCAGGTCCAAGCTCATTTGTCCTGATTTAAAACCACGATAGTGAGCTAGACTAGAGCAGGCCCAAATCAAGAGGACCAATTTGCCAAACTGGTCAAACTGGCTTCTCTTGAAACAAACTAATGATAAAGCTACAAATCACCAAACACCAAATTGTTTAGATTGCAGCAATGTTCAAGCATCTATTAACCGTGGAGCAGCATAATGCGCCCAAATGCTGCTCGGTCTACAAAGGAAACCTCCGTTTCCTGTTTCACACTGCAGGCAGGGAGAGAGTCAGACCCTAACAATGTGAAATATTCTGGGAGACAGACTATTAGAGACTCGGCCGACGAGCGCGCAGAAGGAAGCAATGAGACCAGAGACCAGGCCTGAGCCGAGGAGAGAACAAATGAGACGAGAGAGAAAGAGAAAAGTTTAGACAAGGGGTGTTAATGATGGATCTACTGAGAAGAAAAGTCTAAGTGGACGGAGAGACAAACTTATAAACGCGCAGCAGAGAGAGCTGCTGATGTTGAACACAACAAACAATTACAATCACAGTCAACTGTGTTGCATTAAAAGGTCAGCAAGTGAAGTTCTGATCAGTATCAGGTACACGAGATCTCCACCTCTTGTTGCTAGGTACAGTATGTGTGCAGGTGGATAAAGGTCATAGATTTTATTATTATCATTATTATCCTAAATATTAAATGTGACACAATAAATGGAGCTGCTGTATTAGACACATATGAGACAGAGAACATGATATAAAATAAAATCGGAGCACAAAACTCTCCCCATGAAGTGCTGCAGTTTCATACCTCGTGCTTTGCCGTGACATTAAATTGGATTTTTTTCTTTTCATTTAACATCCCCTCAGCGGTGGAGCTACTATAAAGCAGTAATTGTCAGTAGTAATAATCAGTGACATTTCACAATCCCAAACGATTCGTTCTGTTTGTTTCTGGATTGCTTTGAAGTCAAACTAAATATAGAGTGGTCACCTTTACATCTCCTAAAGTGTGAACACGTAGTTCTGCATGAACATCAGCAGGCAGAGATATAATATAGACGACGAGCTGTGAAGAACAGATGAACTTTAGTGATTCCTGTGCGTGAACTGGATGTGTGATTAACAGTCTGAGCCTGTATACAGAAGATAATCTGATATCAAAACTGCCCCTACGTAGTCTTTAAACACCTCCAGGAACACCGGCCATGCATTTAGTCAGTCTTGCTTTTCTTAATAATACTTTCAGGGGAAACGTTTTGGGTGAGGAAATCTTAATTTTTAACATTTTCAAAGTATTTATATTAATATTTTAATTCACACGCAGCCATCGGTTTCCAATTACAGAACAAAAATCAATTGTGAATTAACCCATGAGTGCAAATTGATTTAAAATCACTGCTGTGTGAGTCTGTGAAGCAGCTTCATGGCACATATGCAAATTCCCATACAGCAAAGGCTGCTTGGATAGTGAACATTTAAAAACACGACAGCATGTCCTCATGAGTTTTGGTAAAAGGACAACAACATCTGGACTTATTGACAACTAATGAAAGTAATCTCCATTCCCTGAAGTGACTCTTTAAGGGTAAAACCTGTGTTAGTGTAAATCCCTCAAAGAATCAGAGCTGTTCCCTTTAACTCTTGATCAGCATACTGTAGTTAACCTCCTCTCCCTCAGTGACTTGGCAGTAAAAAGGATTTGGACTGCATGAAAGTGCTTTGTTGAAAAGTGCAGTGTGAAAACCTGAATAAATACAGGTTGGAATAAGATCCTGGCCCCTCTGAGCTCCTGACACCGTGACCCACAAGCCCCCGGAGTTTGACTCCTGCCTGCATGTGCATCACCGCGCTGCACAGCCTTATGGAGGGCACTGCGCCTGGCTGCCTGCTCGCTGCGTCTAAAGCTTCCTGCTCTGGGATTCGTTTTACTCCATATCAGGTAATGTCATTTTCAGACGCATAATTCTGTGATTTTAGTCTTGGGCAGAACAGTGTTATTTGATATTATTACAGGGTGTTTGTCACACTGCAAGTAAATAACCTGATATTTTGTGGGGGTTTTTTTAATCAAGCTCTCAGATCTAACAGCCTGGCTTGATTACATATCACTCATATCTCACAAAGTCATTAAAATAGAAATCCCTTTTCCTCTTTTTCTTTTCAACTTTCGATAAACTTATATGCTAACAAATGAATTAGCTTCCATGTGACCATATCTGGAGAACAATATGTGATAAAAAACTATTTTTGCCTTTTGCTTTTTCACCTTAGTAAATGTTATTTCAGCAGCGTTGTAGACACTATATGTGCACACAGTCAACGCATTATATGCATTTGCATCCATGTGTATACATGTTTACAGACAGTTTGCTTCTGAGTGCCAAACGGCTACAGAAATGTGTGCTTTTAACCTCCCACATCACCACATCACTGCTGCTTCACACAAGCTGAGGTGCAAAGCTAGTGAGAGTAGCTGTCAGGTTTTGTGCCTTCTGGCATTTGGCGGTGGTCTGTCAGTGCAGTGCACTGTATAGGCAGGACGGTGGCACACGCTATCAAAGCAGGAGTCAAAACTGAATCAGAGCGTTCTTAACATCTCTCTTAAAATGAACTGGTGAGCAGTGGTGACATCCAGTTCGTTTGTATAGCAATGCAAGTTTGCCATGAGAACAAAGTGTGTGAGAGTGAGAAAAGTGCAGCAGCAGTCCCTCTGAACACCAGTGAGAAAGTAAGTAAGTGGTCTTTATGGGAAAGAAAGGAAGCAGCAGGATGGAGAGGAATGATGGGAGAGATGAAAGAACTTGGGTAACATTATTTAAGCTCTGTGCGGCTGACTGATTGTGAGCAGGTGTGTTGAATGCTCAAATCTCTCCTCCAGATACTCCCCTCCATATTTAGAAGGGAGGGTCTGCCGTGCTCCATTAATGCACATTAATTTCCTTCATCCAGAAAACGTTGCTTTAGAAAATAGGGGAGTGTGATTCATTTTTACCTCCCGTGCCCTTCACACGCAGCATTATGCGTCTCCGGCTCCTGCTGTTCAGTTTAGTATCAAGTGAAACCATTCAAGGTTTGAAATGTGTCCACTGAAACAATGAGAGGTGCAAGCTGTTGCTTCAGCAAATATCCAACCAAGGACGGCGTTATGAACTCTTAATACTCTCAACTGACTGACGGCAGAGCATGAAATATGAATATACAGTATTGATCAAAAGCTAATTCAACATTTTTTATGAAGCAGAAGCATCATACAGTATATGTATGTATTTAAAACTAAACATTTCTGATGGATGAAACACTTTATAACATATGGTTTAAATATTGAAATCCATAAATGCATAATTATTAAACACACATGCATATTGTATATACGTGCACATGCATGCATATATAGTATATAGTATATATATATAATATACCTGTGTATGTACAAATACATATATAACACAAAGTGAGTGTGTTGATGAAAACCTAATTTAAAAGCATTCATTGTTTGCATATTAATGAGTTACGTGGATCTGGCATGAGATTAAAAGACACCTCAACATCTCAAGGGATAAAAATGCTACACTAGATACATATTTACAGTATTTGTGTTGTAATACATACAAACATACATACAAATGTACATGTATGTACAGTATGAGTATATACAGCATAATATACTGTATGTATGTGTCTAGATCAAATTAGTTTGTATATGAAGTCTTGCTGTAATACATATATGAAAAGATACCATACTATATTACACACGTGTTGCAATGGACATGTTGTTTTAAATATATTACATATTAAAATATAATACAAATAAATAAATCCATGATTGTTGGTCTAGTATTTGCTGTGAAGTATTTGTCATAATTCACTCATCATTTCTCTCATAGATAAAGTCACTGCAATCGAGTTTATTGCTCTCGTAGTGTCAGGTTGTTGCTCTCAGCTCAAACCGCAGGTGGGATGAGAGGGAAGAGGAAGCAGGAGGGAGGCGGGGGTTCGGGGGGGGGGTTGTTGCAGGTCAATTGGCCTTGAAATAGAGGCAGACTTCACCTCAGGTTGGAATGAGCTCCTTTTCCCCTCAAAATATTCATGAGGCAATTATAATTCATATGATTAACAGGGAGGAACACTGAGAAACTGTGATGAGCATTGTAATTATGGGATTTGCACAATATTTCAGAGATAAGGGTGTTTGAATTTTTTATTTTTTCTTTGCTTGTGTTGTGTACATGTGTATGTAAATGCATGTGTGCACACGTGTGTGTGATTTGACATGCGTGCCAAGTGCAATTGACTTGATAGGGAAGGTAAAAGCCCAATATCCTTGAGCTCTTGTTCCCAGAGAACCTGCGTGGAAACGCCGGCATCAATATTAATGAAGAGGATCAGCAGCAGGTTTGCATCCCTCCGCAAAAAGTGCACTTTTATCGTAATAATAATCAACAATCTGAGCTTATTGGTCATAACGACAGAACTTTTGTGTCCTTATCAGAGCGGATTAATACCAGGGAGCGGGACGGGAACACGGTTCTCAGATGCAGATGGTGTTTTGTGCTTCCGTCCAAACCTCAGCTGTTGGCCTTATCTTATGCTGTTGTTAAATGAGGAGAAAGAGAACACACCTTCTGTCCATCTCTCTCTCTCTCTCTTTCTCTCTCTCTCTCTCTCTCTCCACTCGCTGACTGTCTTTCCGCTTCCCGCCTATAGCGAGAGAGTGTGCTGCTGTTGTTTGTGTCGCTACCTAAAAGGTGCTTCTTTGCTTCATAGATAGATGAACACAAGTGCTTCAGGTCGTCAAATACACTCTGATCTTCCTGCTGAGCCTGAAGTGTGTGTGTGTGTGTGTGTGTGTGTGGACGGGTGTGTTCAAGTGTTTGTGCATGAACAAATGAAAAAGGTGTGTGTGTGTGTGTGTGTGTGTGTGTGCGTTGGCACATAGGGGTTTGCAATCCATCATGGCACTGAAGGTTGCTATAGAAACGCCTTCCCTCAGCCACATGGCTACTGACACCGGGTTACATTTAATCTATACACAAATACGTTTGGAACTTTGAAAGGGCACTAAACTTTGCGCAGAGTCCTTTCCGAGACAAATGTACTGTTGGGATGCTCTAATTTGAGACTTTTTCTGGCGGCGCAGCAGGATGAAGGTGGCGATATTCTCACTGTGAAGGTGAACTTGGCTGAAATCGAACATGTCGCACAGGGTGTGTGCACTTGCTGCAGCTGCACACCGTTTAAACAAAGGCAATCAACTGGAAAGGAAAATAAAGATGCTTTCCCGCGAGGAAATACAAGCAATCATGTGATATTTGAACTCATTTCAGAAGGATCACAAACAAGCGAGCTGCTGTGTGAAGTCTTCAACCAGCCCCGTGCATGCAGCTTAGGCCCAAACCAACGCAGCGCTTAATTGTCTCCGCAAATTTGTCCTTTTGTTCATTCCAGCCAGAAAAAAAATAATTTCTGCAACATGCCACCCGCCAAAGGGGCACATCACAGCCACAAAGCTTCCTAATCCAGTTTGTTTCTGTTTCTCTCTCGCTGTATAGTAAACTCGAAATGCTCACAGAATAACTTTGAATTGAAACGCTTCAAACTGCACGTTATTAAAAATTTTCTCCACGCAAACTTGTGTGTGCCCGCCTGATAAATGAGGCAGTCTCTTAGCAACATGAGCCGACGCTCTCGCTACGTTCATACCTCAGACTTCATCTGCTGTCCCACCGGCTCCATGGGAACAGGTAATCAAGTTTGGTGAGCTATTGTCTTGGAACGGCAGCTACCTGCCTGGTAATTGGAAATGAGTGAGTGTGATGCGGAAAGACTGTTGCAAGTTTTTGCTCGGGTGAGAGAGACAGGAGGGGGGAAGGTGGCAGAGAGAGAGAGAGACAGGTTTATGAAATGTGTGCGTGTGTGTGTGTGTGTGTGTGTGTGTGTCTAGCCAGATTGTCAGGGAGAGAGATGCTGGCATGGACAGTGCCAGTGAAAGCTTGCTGTCCCCCAGGATCCCTCTGCAGTGATGGCTATTGGTGTCTGTCTTCCTCGAGGGACCGCTGTCGTCTCTCACACACACACACACAACCAAAACACACACATGCTAGCACATTTACACACACACACACACACACTCCTCAGACACAGCCTACTACATCCTGGGTGATAGTCTGTGTTTTAGGGATATATACACACACCCACAATCCTTCACAGCTGCAAACGTGCTCCCGTGTGTTCATTTGTTTTCGTGACACATGCATACGACACATACACAAACAATGGCTTATAGGGTTCAGCCATTACTACGCTGTGGCATCCATTATTGCCCAGCACAATGACAACAAGGTCATGCCTCGAGGAGATCTGCATTTTGTCAAAACTGACACCGTAATGCTGCTGCTGCTGCTGCTGCTGCTGCTGCCCAGGATTTATGCATCACTCCCAGGTTGTTCATTCTTGACATTCTCAGCTCAGTAGGTGGCTGGAAACCTTTGCAGCACAACAATGTCCTTTTGAAAGCATGACATTAATTCATGCTTTACATATGTTGCTGTGTGTGTCTGCAGCCAACAGATGGCAAAAGCAAGAAAATAACATTTAAAAGCACATTTAGGAAGTAAGCAAGCTCGTACATGCATCATATATCATATTGATGTACACATACTGGGCAACACTTTCTGATACAGCATAGATTCAATCGGCTTTTAGCTTGTAACTATTGGCTTTATCAACATTATCAAATCATTTACTAATTCTTTATAGATCCGTTTTCAGCTGTTGATAATCTTTGCAATGACAGGATGTGGAGAATTCATCCTAGCTAATGTTTATCCATCTCCAGGGAGAAAACCTTGCGTCGTTGCCTCAGCTAGATCGGACAGACGCCTCCGATGTTGGACAGTTCTTCCACCTCCCTCCTCCAAAAGAGCTGCGGAGCATTTGGAGTCCACTTATTCTTCTCAACATTTACAGCTGCAGACTCGCTGGACTGTTTTTTCAGAACAACATATTATTATATAACAACTAATTAAAACACTACAAACCTGTTGGTGTGTTATGAGAAACACGTGACCCTTTTATAATGACTCACTTTATGGCCAATAAACACAGAGTTTGTTCTCATTAATGGGTCGTTACCAACCTGTAAAGCATCAGGACATTGTTATTGTTGTGCAAACACCAGCTGTGAATAACTAATGCTAAATATATGATAACAAATCAATAAAAAACTGCAGACCGATCAGTTATTCTTTACAGAATGAATCTATTAAATGTTAATCAAGGATTATTGTAGTGGAAGAACCTTTAACAATTACCTATTAATGTATTACCTCATATTTGATGGCGTATCATAAAGTAGGAAACTCATTAATGAGTGATCTTCTAATAAGCACAACACTAAAGTTGTCTTATTAATGGCTTTTTATTGATCTATTGAGCATTCACATGACTCATCAGCCATTAATAAAGCCATTAGTTGCAATCTTAAGAGTAACAATTATGATAAAGTGGTTTGACACAGCGATTTAGCCCAGAGAGAAATACTAGAACACCCATTAAGTTCCCCAGTAAAAAGAACTCAAAACTAAACCCTGAAACAACTCATCTGCAAGAGAGAAATGGGTTGCAGGCGAGAGCTAATTACTGCCAAAATATTTCATCATTATCCATCACATTTTGAGTTATGTATGTGAGGAGAGAGGGAAAATGACAGCTGGTGAGGCTGCTCACTAGTGGGATTTGGCCACTCTGGAGCGTCTTCCTCCTTCCCACAGTGATCCGTCCGGCTGAGTCCCACAAACACAAAGAACTGTGTTTTGGATCAGGGCATTGCTTATTACTGAGGCACAGGGAGGGAGAGGGAAGGGGGCTTAAAAGGAGAGAAGGGAGAGATTGGGGGCAAAGTGAGAGCCAGGAAAGGACGAGTGCCAGCTCAGCCTCCAGTGTCCATCTCAGATCCCTCCATCCTTCCCTTCATCCTCTCCCTCCATCCTGTCCCTCCCTCTCGTTCCCAGCAGCTGGCCAGTTTTCACCCCAGCAGAGAAAGACCTCTGTGATGGTGCAGACTGAGACATCAGTGTGTGCTCAAACTAAGAACAGTCTCTCTCTCTCTCTCTCTAAACTCTCCATGAATTCACACTCGCTGTCTCGTCTCCCTCCCTCTCTCACATCCTCCTGTCTGGCCTACCCTCGCTCCTTCCCTCTTCTCTCCACGGCCTCCTTTTCATCCTCCAACTCCTCGACTCAGCCACTCCCATCTCCCCTGATTCTCCTTATCTTCTTATTCTCTCTCTCTCTCTCTCTCATCCACCTCTCCTCCCCACTCTCCTCTCTCCTTCTCTCACCTCAGCTGTCACTCTTGTCTCCGGTCTCTTCGGACCGGCTTTCCAGTCCAGTTTTAATTGACTCGGAGTGACGTGCAGCTGAGCCGATAGGAGCGCTCCTCCTGGGGGGGGTCGATATGTACAGATATGGAGCGCCTCCAACACCAACTGGACTCCACAGTGTCAACAGCGGCTGGCTATTAGAAGCGAAAGGAGATTTACTTATACTCTTAAGTCCTGCTGCAGAAATGAGGCCATGTGCACCATGTGAGGTACTTTGATGTGATACATGACACAAATAAAACCCTCACACAGATTCAGTCAACATAGATCGAGTTGGAGTGTAAGTGTAAGTCACTGCTGCCTGAATGACCTCAGATGTGTTGTATATACTGTATTCTTTGGATGGATCATATGATACGTTCATATGAGCAATGAAACACTCTCTGAAACACTGATTCAAAAATAATAGGAGAAAAAAAAAGGGTTTTACTTTGGAATACATTTTCTTCTGTTTCATAAAACTGGTTTTTATAAGTTTAACAGTTAAGTTTGGGCTGCAGCATTTCCAAATATTGTTTTTTAGAGCACAGTTTTCATTTTTAGTTGATTACACTTTATCATGAAGGACAAGGAAATGAATGAGTCTCACTTCCCAGGTATCTCCTCTCCTTGAGCAGGAAGCTGTTCCCTTTTCTTTTCTCGTTTGAACTACATGAATGAACTTGGCGATATTTTCATGGAAATGACAACGTTTACCTTTGGATCAGTCTGAAGAACATCGACATCTGCATCTGAAATCATCAAAATATTAAATATGAATCATAATAAGGACAATAACATTGTCACCCGGAGGTTAATGAGGTTTGCTCACCTGTGTCTGGCAGAAGGTTTGCAGTATTTTCACTGGAGTGAACACTGTAGTCACTTGTTCTCACTTGCGATACATTTTTAATTCTGGACCTCTCGAACGGGAAGCTGCAGTGAACTCAACATACCACGTAGTTTAATAATGCATCCGAAGGTACTCATACATTGAACATCTCTGGAGAGGAGAGAAGTACAAGAGCGAATCCCCCTCAGGTCTTAAGAAAGTGAATGAAAAGAAAAAAAAAACTGGAGTAAAATCTAATAAAGCCGAGTAATGTGTGTCTGAATGCCATAATAATGACGAGGCACATCACATGAACACACTGGCTTGGTGTGATCACAGTTTCTGGATGTTTTAGCATCAATTTAACATCTTCATAAATTCATAATTGAATGAAAATCAAGGGTAATGTTTCTAACAAGTATAACACAAAACATACTGACATGAAAGTTCACCTTGCTGTCATAAAATCAGGTTACAGCTCAGGAACTTAAAGGGATACTTCACCAATCTTCAGCCGGTTTTGTATAATTACAATATGGGTAGTTTTTTATTATTATTATTATTATTATTATTATTATTATTATTATTATCTTTTGATGGCTCTGGGGCTGTTGTGTCAATGGCCAAACTATCAAAACCACTGGAAGACAATGGCAGAAAGCAATCCCTGTACATATGGAAGAATATAACAAGTATATTCTTCATAATCTAATAAATAATTGTAATAGTTCATTGCTTGAATCAGATATATGGGGCTATCTGTATTAGCCAGAATACAGAACAGAACTCTAGAACATATTAAAGCCATAATAACAAGGATTTAAATTAAAAACAGACGTACCCTTAGATGGTTTCTTGGCAGTAAAGTTCCCAAACAATGTCACTCTTAATGGATATCCTGAGCACAGTCTCTTGACCAAAACCAGCTTAGAGATCAATTATTAAGATTGTTAACGCAGACAACCGTGTGAGACGTCTGTTACAACATACGTTACAGTCAAATCTAGACTGTTGAGTTAAAATAGTTAATATTAAAAGGCAAAATGTCTCGGCAAAAGGCACTTTGCTTCAAAGAACCCGTCAATGGGCGGAGGTCAATGGGTCACCCAACAATTTGTTGTAGCAACATTGGCTTTGAGGTGAGGCAGAATGTCCTCTAACAGCGCTCAGCAGGTGCAAGCCCAAATGGATGACTGGACAAAATGGCGGAAGACTAAACATGGAGGCTATCATGAGGTTACTGACCACATGACCTCTGCTGCAGAGCTCCAAACACAGTGCTTTGAGAGCAGCCTGTGTTTAAAGGCAACAATGCATCTGTGATGGAAAAACACCAGGGGGTAGTGGGGGTAGTACAGCAGACCCACAAACACCAGCGCAAAGTTTGAAGGTTTGTTGGGTTTCTTTCTTGTTTGCTCCAAAATAGTCTTAAATCTTAATTCGTTGCTGCAGCACACCCACCTGTTGAGTTTTTTTTACTCTTTGCTTTGAATGTGTTTTCATTCGTTGTAATAAAAGAGGTGTTCTCTCACATTCATTCACTTATTCAGTCACACTGCCAGTTTGTGACCCAAGTACACAAAACGACAAACGTTCAAACAAGTCATGTTGACTCTAATTTAAAAAAGCAAGGCGACAAAGGCTTCTGCAGAAAGAACTTGAAGTGGCCAATAACCGCAAACAACTCAAACCACCTTCACCGACTGGAGAAGAGGGAACTGGGCAAAGTGATCTCACAGAAATACAAGAACAGCCTCAGGTTGTCACACGATAGCTCTCTGTGCTAACCAGCCTGCTACCTGGCACTGAGGAAGCTAGTCAGCTCGGTTGCTGATGGGCTAATCAACATGTTACTGGGCCTTAATGCATCAAGGTGTCGTCATTACACTCCCAGTCTACCTGCTCGTCATGGCCCTCTGCTCACACACCTTCCACTCATCGCCTGATCTTCGTTGCAGCTTCATATCGTCTATGATAACTGCTCTTTCCTTTTGCTTCAAAATCGCTGCTCTGTCCATCATTTCTGTCCAGGTGCCAGTCTGCAAACACCTGCCTGCCCCCTCAGCGCCACATTCCTCCCCGCCTCTGCTTGGCCGCCACCAGCCACGCTCTCATCCCTGCCTGCTCCGCTCTTCACTCCGGACCTTTAATCTCCAATCTTCCCAATTGCTGCAATAAATTCTCTTCTCTGCACCTCACTCACTCACTCACTCGCTCTCTGCGTCCCTGTGCTTCATTTGGGCCCCACTCTCTGATTGTGACACAAGGCAAAGCATTTTGCTGTGAGGCCGCACCCAAACCTGCAAACACCAATAATAGAAAGAACCCTAATGTCTAATAATAACATTTTACATGGGGCCAACTTTATACCATTCATTCTTAATACCAATACATGTGGACCCAAGCTGCAAAAAAATTATGACGTACAAAATTATGAAATTGATGTTCTTAACTATTGTAATTATGAGCTAAGGTTAGTTTTGTATTGTATGTAATGTAAAGCTTCTGTATTATGTGCACAGCAGATGGAAAGTAGCTTGTAGCATCTCTTCTCCTTGAGATTAATGTATTTGTACATTGTCCCTGACAAATAAACTAAAAAAAACATGACCTCCAACACCTTCTTGAACTTTATACTGATATATGTGATACTCTGCTTGAACTTGGGAGAAGAAGAAGTGTTTTGTCCAGCACAGGTCTTGATTGTAATGATCTAATGTAGTATATCAAATTGACTTTATGACTTCCTGTGTGCGGTGTCTAAAAGTCTGGTGGACATGTACTCTTGGCCGATTCCCTCTGCAGCAGTTGACCGTATGGTTTCGACCCTTTGTACAAAGTCTAACGTTGCATTAAAACACTTCTCATCAGTTTCTTTATTCACCAAAGCCTCTTCAATGAACAGGTCTATACATACATTCTATATGTGCTAATAAAAAGCACGAAGACCGTTTGAATCTTAATGTATTCAAATAAAATAAAAAAAGACATGTTAATTTGCAGTATAATTCTTTTCCCTGCAGTCAACTGCTTCTGAAAATAATCCCATGCAGGCAGAATGACGCCTGAGGAAGCGCACAGAGCTCCAAATGCCCCGCACACATGTGAGGTTACTGCCACCCTGCTCTTCATCTTTTGCTCTGCGTGCTGTTTCAGTGATTCACCCGTCTTCTGCTTTGGATTAAACACTGGCCCCATTGTTTCTGATGTGGATATTCACATATTAACTAATAAAAATGAGTATTACTTGTGTGTGTGTGTGTTGCATTTTTAAAGAGATTAATTAACTTAGTTCAACTCATTAACCTCTCAATGGGTTTGCTTTATCAGAAGACGAATGTGTGTGAGCTGTTCAATATATTGTATCCACATGCAGTGATCCCTATGGAGCTACTCAACTAAAAGAAGATCTAATTAAATAATCAGGTTGCATTTCTTTCCGTATGAGATGCTAAGTCATGCAGACACCCTGTGCTGGCAGAGAGGATTGTGAGCGCCGCATTAAAGAGAATGTTTACGTCAGTTTTTCTCCATTTGCCCTGCTTCTCTATCTGTTGTTTTTAATGATGCTGTTTAAATGGAAATTCCTTATAGACTCAAGCAAACCCTGTCCAGTCCCTCGGTCACTGTTAGAAGTACGGACACTTAAGAGAATATTCACCGAGGCGCATGTTGTATTCCTGTCACCTCTCGTTATACCGGAGAGGATTCAGTTCTCGGTATCGCTGCAGTTTGTGTCACACCAGATGGAGGGCTGGTCTTGGATTTGAACATAAAGAGAGGCTGTTCCTCCTTGTTTTGATTCACCCAAGCTGTAAAAATGTCTATATAGCATGATGTCCGCTGTTGAAACCAGTAAACTAACAAAGGTTCCAGAGTTTAAATGTTGTATTTTCTGTCGACTATTGTCACTGAAAGGGAAACAGAGTGTGTAGGAGTGTTATATCTTCACGGTGGAAAGCAGGGAGGTCTTTGGTTTGCTATATAAAGAACTTCACTGGAAATTGTTTTATTCTTATTGCATGCTCTTAACATACAGTGTGTGTAAAGCGTTGAGATCAGTATTCAGTAAATTAGATTATTCTAGATTTCAAATACGATTCAGTTTGTCCTCAGATGTGTCTTTAATGTGTAAACGAAGGTTAAAAACTAACAGCACTGAACGTTGAGTGAGTTTTATCAAAGTTGAACCACTGTAGTTATCTGCTTCAATTTAGAATACAAAAGCTCTTGACAGTAACAATAATTGTTAGATGAAACAGTCTGTCTGCTCAGCTTTTATCCCCAACGTGCCAAAACAATATATCTGATCTTGGAAAACTTTTGTAAAGTGAAAGAAAGAAGAAGTGCACTCGGCAAGGCTTGCTACCTTTACATAACCAGATTTATATATAATGAGAAGATGGAGAAAGAAAGGAATTTGCATGTTGTGAAAGAAAAGATCAGTCTGATTTTAGTCTGAACAATGGAGTCAGATTTTAATGTCAGGTCCAAAGGTAATCCGGATAAAACACATCCAGCCATAATACAGATAAGAGATGCATGTTAATGCCGGGCATAAAGGGAGGCACACCGGTCTCCCTGACAACCACACCAGATAGTCTGTCAGGATCAACCATGTGAGTAGCTGAACAACTGTAATTGCTTGATGAGTAAGCCATCCTCAGCATTGGAAATTTTGTCTAGCATTCAGTAACCTTCAGCGGATATCACTCCCATTCAGTAATATACCAGCCTGACATTCAAATGTACCCTGTTGCTGCAGGAATCTCATTACCACAGATGGATTATGTTGCTTTCTACATATTATTGGATGTGAGTGTGTAGTGTTTTCTCATATTGTCTCATGCCGCCGAACTCTTTTCTGAATCCCATATTCTTAGTGGAAAGCCTTCGGGCCAAATTCAGACCGACACAAAACTCCATCCGATCGGCTTCACGACTTTTCTATAAAATGAATGAAATGGTCGCCTCACCTAAATGACTAAAAGGCATGTTAACATTTACTTCCATTCAAATCGAGCCGTGCACGTGGGTTTAATTTGCTCAGATTTTGATGTACCCATTTCTGACCCTATAGGATGGACGTGTTTCTGAGTGATTAAAATTAAACACCTTCAAACAGATGTTGCTGTTTAACCCTTTGGAGTCTAGGACCGCCACAAAGTCACATGTCGCACGTTTGAAAACGTAAAGCTGTGACACAAGCACGCAGGTGCTCCATTCAAAGACTGTTGGAAAGCGGACACTTCAAACTTTTTACAAGTGTTTGAATTTTGTCGATCGGCCTATTAAGACTAAAGTTATGAAGAGCCGAAGTGGCGCACTACAGCTCTTCTACGAGTTAGAAGATGCTGAATCTGGGGAAGAACGTTCTGATCCTGAGGAAGACTCCTTTCAGAGGATGAAGTGGATGCTGCGCGTGAAGATGAACGAGAGGAGGTGTCCGTGCAGACCCCCGCTCCTCCAAAGATCCAACTAGTTCCTGCTCGGATTTTGTGTTTCTTTTGCACTTTTACATACAGTGTGTCCATATATTATGTCAAAATAAATAAATACTTGTAGAATCACATAGGTGAGGTTGTGCTGAAAAGAAAGACACAAAGAAAGGCAAGAAAAAGGTGAGCTTAATGGGAAACACAAAGGTAAAATGAAAAGTAGTAAAAAACACTGTTTTACCCCAGACTGTGAAGGGTTAAACTCTGCATAGACCTCAATGTCTACCAAAGAAAGGGTCCTCAGACTACTGTAGTGGTGGTCCAGCCCCTGTAGATTTATATTTATGTATATTCAGTACAGGGACACTAACTATGAGAAGAGATGCAGTTTTAATTCCATTTACCTCCATCGAATAGGGGTGGAGGCAGATATCTAGTCTGTCATCCATCCATCCATTTTCAGTTGCTTCTGTTGGTGCGGCAGCAGATTAAGAAAGGAAGCCCAGATGTTCTGCTCCCCAGATATTCCTACACCAGCCCAGATGGGATATGTAACCCAGGATGGCGTTCAGTCAGACCTGCCCAGAAAACTTATGAAGGGAGGCATCGTTATCAGACACTCAAACCAACTGGTTCCTTTCAACATGAAAAAGCAAAGCTTCTACTTTGAGCCTCCCGATGTCTGAGATCCCCCCCCCACCCGTCTCTCAGGGGGAGCCCAGCTTCATCCTCATTCATTTAAACTCATTTTAGCTGCTTATAACCTTCAATCTAATTCTTCTGTGCACCAAGATAAAGCACATGACTGAAAGCTGAATAGATAAAAACCAAATCTATCTGCATGGTTAGACACCAACAAGCCCTTCAAATTAGAACCACACATTTTAGCATTTCCTGATCTGGCGCCACAATCAATGACACAATGGATTATATTGTGTGTGAGTGCTTTCCAAAATCATTACAAATCACAGCTTCAAAAGAACAGCAGTCCATCTACTTACTTACCTCCCGACTTCCTGCCGCTGTGGACTTTGCGGCTCCATAATCGTCGCCCTTACTTTCCTCCTCACAGACACGTTGTGCTCTGCCGCTTGTGCATGAGCAAATGTCTTTTTGAGGTCACTGCTACTTTTCTTGGGAGGACGGGATTCTCAGATATCACACGCGGTAAATGGAAAATATGTTTAATTTAGTTGAACCAACCCTTTAAGACATGATTTAAATATGATTGAGTGGTTAATTTGAGCAAACTTGGTTAATTACAAGCCATATTAGCAACATCTTGATGATGAAACACCCAGAAAGTTTTAATACATTTCCAAATGATCCATTTTTCATCACATTTGGTCCACTGCTGTGTTACATTTTAGTTTTTGATAGACCATTTCATGCAAATAGAGTTTCCTGAATTGCTATATTGTTGCATTACTATCTTATTTTAATGTTATGCCATATTGTATTTCAGTGTAAGAGCCTTTACCATTAAAAAAATAAAATAAAAATGCTGTTGCTGTTGGGGCTTGTTGTTATGGCCCCTGAAGAACTGCCTTGATCTTAACATCTGCCCTGGAAGACAGACGTGTGAAAAGCAGACCACAAACCTTTCGGGAGCCGAGTTATGTCAACAAACAATGCAACACTGGCGAGAGTGTGGGGGGGTGCAATCAATTATTAAAGTCCTCATGGATGAGCGGTATGTATATAACGGTTGAGGAGAGGGACGCTGTGATGCAATACTATAAGGGCCTTGGGTAACAATGACAACAACAACGCAAGGAGGTTTGGGGAAGGGTCCGTGTGCAGCGCTCCCCTCATCTGCATAAGAATCCCGGTTCTCTCCTCATCACCTCGTAGGGAGGGCACGCTGCTGCCGCCGGCCATGCCCACAGACGAGGTATAACATTAACGCGTGAGGAGGCCGATCTCGAGAAGAGTCAGAGGCTGTTTAACAGCTACGTACAGAGCGTGAAACAACAAGGCTGCTGCTGCACCCAAACGGGCCTCTGAGTTTTACGAATGTAGATGAACTTGAATTGGAACTGGCTGTAATCATTTCTATTTTGTACTTTCCTGTTCATGGCACCCAGTGGCTAATGCGTTTTTCTATCACATCTGAAGCTCTAGACTTCCCTGGCACTTTTGAGAGGCTTGTTATTAGTCCTACCGAGTAAATTAAATCTTCCTCTGGATGTCAAGGATGCAGGATGGTCGCCGGCTATGATTGGACTACATCTGGGAGAGGAGGAAAGTGTGAACCAGGCTCTCTCCTCTCTTACTAAATGATGCTGTAGTGTATTTGAGGACTTGGTGTGGATCCATTGTACAAATGTTTCATGAGATGAGGCTGAATCTGAGCATCGCTGAAGAAGAGATAAATGAGGAGTAAAACAATTAGAAATAATAATTACCTTTTACAATGAGTTCTCCAGCGCTAAGTGCAGTGCTGTGTGTATCATGTGGAGTGATGACAGTTTAAGTAAATTAGACAAAATCCCTGAACAATAGTACAGAACAAAATAAAGCCCTTTTGAAGCTTTAAAACAGAGGGGAATAATGCATAGACTCTCTACAATGGGAAACTGGAGTAAAGGCATGGTATGGTTGAAAGAACATAGCACATGCAACGTGGCATCCAACTGCCTTGAAAGGCAAAACGATTGAACTCAAAGGAAATGGAAAAAGACTGATCATACATATACATGTGGGGCCCGTGCCATCGCCGTTCCCTATAATAAAAGTTATTCACGGTGTTGTACTTACACGTTCATCTGAGACGTGAAGGATGAGGAACAGAAGTCGTCTGACGTCTTGAGGTGAAAACAAACATTTAAATTTCATATATTTGACAAAATCCTAATTAAAAGATTGATTTACGAAGCAACATTCACACTACGAGTTCATTCGGTCCTCCTGACAACCGGAGGAAACATCTGGTCTGGGGTTTACGGATCCAAAGTTAAACCTGATCTGCTCACGGCCAACATACTTGATATTTAGGATTCCAAATAACTACATTACTACTTACTGTGCCGTATCACAATAACCAATGAGAGAGACTCGTCTATGAGCGGATGGAAGTCCTGGTGTGGCTAACAGTAGCAGTGGTAAATATCCAAGCCCTTGAGGCTAACTTCAGCTAGCATACTACTGCTGACAGATATTAAAACTGACTTCCCATATTGACCACGTCTCCCAAACCATTTTTCCACCGAGACGTCTGCAGCCTCTCGCTTTTGTTTCTTCTCACAACAAATATTGGCTAGTTGCACCAAATCAGTCTCCGTTTGGTTTACATCTGCTTCTCCATGAGCTCATGTGAGATCCCACAAGGTGATGCACTATCCTGTGTGTGTGTGTGTGTGTGTGTGTGTGTGTGTGATCTCTAAATCAGTTAGGGTCTTAAAACTCTTTATAGTGTGAGCTTTAAAACATTTAAACTGTAATATTTCCCCTAATTACTCCTTAAATGTTAACATTAACGTTTTTCACAGCTGCTCTGCTCTGGACTGAATGAACAGGAACTAAAATTAAAAGTTTCCTTACACAATCAAAATATTTGAGCACTAATGTTGTTGAAGTTCGACCCGAATTCAAACCAAATTCACATGGAAATCATTTCCTTTTGTTGATATACAACGTTTAATACACGTTTAACTCACTGTGAGTCATTTCTTCTTCGTTTCTTCTACAAGTGTCGGCGATGCTTTCCACACATGATGCTTTTCAGCTCGCTGTTTGGTTTAAAGTGGTGAGAGCAGATGACAGTTGGGTGCATTACGTCGTGGGATGACTTTGGAAAAAGAATGACAAAGAGTGACAAGGCAGCAGCCCACTGTAACATTTGTCCTCCGCAAATGTTTCACTGCGTCACTTCATCAGCCGACAGAAAACAAGTCGCTTTATTTTTTTTTTACCTGTGATTACAGCACCTGCTGTTGGTAAAGCATCGTCATTGTGAAGCCGCCAGGAAACACACAAAGTTTCATCTGATTGATGAAGAGAGGAGGTAGGAGGCTACAACAAATCTGAGTGGGGTCCAAACACATGCAGAAGGATGTGGATGGTAGAACGGTGAAACCTCTGCAGGCCATTATTTTATTGAAAACATCATTTTAAAATTTCACAAAGACATTTAAGATTGTTTTTTCAAGAAATCAAACCCATCTTTACTTTTTATAGACTTCTCGTTTACCTTTAAAGCACCTTTATATATTATATTTCATTGATAGTGGCAGAATCCGCCTTTTTCAATTGAAAGAGATTTACAGCAGATCATGTAGCATGTAATCCACTGCTTTCAACAGGCTGCACACCTCCAACTTCTTATCCAGGTGAACAGCTCATATTACTGGTACTGTGCTCTGCTTCTTTACTTTCACAACTTCATTACATTTATTTTGCTGCACTATAAATGGATGTACTAGTTGCTCCTCTGTAGTATTCATCCACATTGCTGTCGCCACAGTAACCACAGGTGTCACCAAATCTACCTGGTCTTTTTGGCCAATAGGAAAAAAAATTGGTGCAGCCTGAAAGAGAGCGTTGCTTCCTGTAACAGTAACTTCTGTGATGTGACCACTTGTAGTCGCCAAAGCCAAAACTGTGAATCCTACCTATTGGCGCTTTAAAGGACGACATGTAACCACTAATTGGTGACCGTTGTGAATGAAAGGAGCTTTGATTCGTTGTGGAAAAGTGGAGAGGCTTCAAATTTACTAATGAGGTTGATCAGAGAAAAGATATTTGAGCTTCACCAGTGGAATGATGAAGGTGAAATGTGAGCTATTGTTCATCCTTACTTATCTAATATGCTCTCTCTCTCTCTCTCTCTCTCTCTCTCTGACCTTTGTCTTTCTCTACACACTCATGATTCCTCGTGCACTTGTGAGCGTCATGGCTCATATGTCAGATGTAACATGGAAACTGTTGAGGCTCAAAGGCTTTTTCTTAATCTGCTGTTGCTTTGTGTTGCACCTAAGTTTTGGGCCTCGCGTTGGACAAAAGTAAAGCGTTAAACTTAGTACAGAGTTTTGTACCGAAGCTTTACTTTTACTGAATGATCTGCGGAAGGATACGCTGATGTTGAAAGTGTGGTGCATTGCAAAAGCTGTCAGTGTGCACCAGCAGTACATTATGTGGCGTGCTGCAGGTGTTTCTGGTGCAGTGGAGTCTCGGCTCGTTCTGTCAACCAAAGTTCTGTGTGCGTTCGCCTCCTGCCTCCATGTTGTCTCTCTCAGAGACAAGAAATATGTGTGTGGAAGACAAAATTACAAAGCCTGAACACCTAGATTAACGGCAGTGTCATCCCTGCAAGGTCGGGTTTCGATGTTAGTTTGTAATCGTCTGAACTGACTGTCACAGCCTTTTCGCCACAGAGTGCACAAATAATACATTTAGAGAAAGAGATGGGCTGCGTGTCTGTGCAGGGACGGTGGGCTTGAGTGATATTAATGGCAACCATTAAAGAAATCTTACATACAAACACGACTCCTGGATGGGTAGCTGCAACCGGCACCGAGCGGGCTGGGTGTCACATTTCAGTCGGGCACAAGCAGTTTTGTCTGTCGGGTAGAGAGAGGGTGAATGAGCACAACAAATTCCTGTGCCACATTAAATGTCGCCTCTCGGCTTTGCCAGGGTGACCTCTGTGGCCAATTATAGGGGAGGCTAATGCTTTGGCTGACATATCTATTTGAATGGATGAGATGTTTTTCTCATTCGCTGACACAGGAGATCACACGCCTATTATCATCACAATGGCCGTATACACAAGCTTATGTAAATGCCTCCTCACGCAGTAGTGACTGTCAGGCCTGCCGCATATTAGCTTTGTGTTTGGAAGAATGGCGAGTGTGGAGAGAATAGGAGGGATAAATTCAGGGTTGCTTGGATATCACTGCCGGAGCTGTGAAGGCTACGCACCCAAAGATAACAAAGCCTTTTTTCCAGTGGTGTATAATAATATTTGATTAGTTCATTTGAACTGATTCTGCATTGAGGTGCTGAGGGCGTAATAGTTCTAAAGCCATTAACTCTGACAGCCAAGTCATCAATTAATCTGACATTTGAGGCCATCATATCAAGTGATATTGAGACTCTCCGCTGATAAGGAACTACTGTAGTGCTAATGTAATCAATTTTACCTTGATCAAATCTATTCCCAAAGTCCAGAGGGCTAAATCCGAACATGTTCCCAATGTCATACAAGAAGCGAGAGGCTCCCTGTCTGTCCCACGCGTCCTCCAGGCTCGCCCATCCACTTTCGGCAGGCTGAGAGCACCTTGTGGACTGAAGTAGGGCAAGCACATTGGCCTGAGGCGCAGAAAGAAATGGAAAACAGCAGCCCTGGCTGCATATCGGACCGGGCAAATAATGCAGCTGGTCTAACTGACTCCCCGAGGAAACGACCCTTAATTAGGCCCCTTCATGTTCATCCGTGCCAGCACCTGAAGAAAAGGCAGGGAAGAAAAAGCTCCTGTGGGGTCTCGGAGGCGCTGGCAGAGATTTTATCTGTAGGGCCATTCTCTGACTCCATTTGTGTTGGCTGTGATATCCTCTGCTGCCCGCTTCATTGTTTTTCTGGATGAAGTGGACTTCCTCATCAGGCCCCAATTAGTTCCGTGCATGGTGAAGGACCAGATAGTGAGGAATTGATGTGTGGGTGCGAGCTCAAGCAAAAAGTGTGCACGACTCGGAAGTGTGTGTGTGTGTGTGTGTGTCAGCACTGTGTGGACGTGTTATATGTGTTTGTATTGCTGTCAGTCGTCATCCCATCTGGGGGAAAAGTCAAGTGATCTGCCTCGTGCTCTCCTGTGTTTGGTCCCTCTGCTGGCTCAGCCATGAGCTTGTTTGGTAACCTTTGACATGCAGATGATAGGACCATACTGATGAGAGCAGGTGTTTACATAAACACAACACCCACACACGCTCAGAAAACTTACATCCACCCGCAGAGCTCCTTTGTATATTATTTTTGTCTTGTTTCTGAGCGAAAGCTGAGACCGTTCCTGCATCAGAGGAGGGCAGAGCAAGGCTTTTTCATTTCCAATTCATCTAAACACTCCTCTCCAGGCCTCCACCTTGATTAGAGCCCAATCCAAGAACCTGAGGAGAGAAGGGGGGAGAGGGAGCGGGGAGGAAGATGAGGGATGCTTGTACATGCACACCGAGGCATCTGTACGTCTCTCTCTCCCTGTGTCGCCTTTAAGAACCCTTGGTATCAAAAGTTTGGTCCTTTTTGCCACCTTTCATTTTGTCAAGTGGCAGCCCCTCTTTTTTAATGACCCTCACGCTGCGCCTCCACTTCTTTGAAAAGTTCAATCCGGCTCCCCTCACGCACTGTCAGCTAGTCTCTGGCTGTGATAATTGAAGCCCCTCATCTTTGGAGATGGGCTAATTTGCTGTCTTTGTACCATTTGTTCTCTTCCTTTTTGAGGGAATTATTCGCTCCACCTGCCATACTTCAGGATTCCTTGATGTTCTGCAGCCCTCACTGCCCTTCATCTGGACACCTCTCACGGTGAAGCGCCCCCACTACTGTCACCCACTGCCCTCTGCTGTCCGCAGGAGGCATCGCATCGGTCCGCAGCAGCAGCACCAGTATGCAGAGTCTTGCTATGAAAAGGAGATTAAATGTAATGGTTGATTTAGCAGTAATAGTTTGGCTTTCACTGGGTTGTAATCTTTAATGCCGCCATCTCGTAAGTTTGTCTGTGTACTTCCTTATTGACTATGCTGCGAGCGGAAAAAAAGCAATAATTTGGCAGAAGATTCTCAGGGGACCAGCGGCTTGTTCAAGTTCAAGTTGTCACTCTCACACAGTGTAATGTGGTTAATCATCCGGGTATGGCTCTGAGTGGCTCACTCCTCTTCATATTATCATACTCAGCAGTTTTGTAAAGCTCTGGTGGATGAGTAGGCATAGTAGCTCAATACAAGTTTGCTGTTTCTCTGCAAAAGTCCTCCGCAGAGACTCCACTGAGAGGCAAGACTCACGTCCCCTTGAGATCTCAAGCCCTATAAACTTCAGACTAACATGCGATAACAAAGACATGCACTCATTTGAATACTACATTGTGCATATGGGTCACCCCGTGTCTGAGAGACTACGTCCACTGCAATAATTTCCATTGTTGTGTCACCATTTTGAGAATGAGTGGCTTAAAATAGCTCCAACCATTTTGGTTTTGGCTACCGTCATTGAAGGGGAGGATGTGCTGCAGCTGGCATAAAGGTTTCCGACAGTGACTATTGAGCCTCCCTGGATATGTGTGTGCACACATTTACACACTTGTACGCAAAGGCAGCACACACACACACACACACACTCAGCCTCACAACTTGGCAGGGCTGCCCACAGACCTGGCCAGGGAACGCAGGCCAGAGAATGACTTTGCTTCTCTGTGTCAGCAGCGGCCCCCTAGCACAGAGGTGGGGGATGAAGGAGGGACTGCTACCATCCTTTGCTTGAGTGCTACTAATAAGAACAGGAAACCCAGATAAAGGGCTCTCTTTCATGCCGTACCCACAGCCATAATGAGGCCTGGCATCTGATGGATTACTCAGACTTATTTTGCAAAGGCTGCCTCATTTTTCCAGTCGCCCTCCACTACCCTCAGCTCTCCCAGTCGGTTGAACAAAGGCCAGTCTTTTTAGTGCCTTAATGCTTTCATTGCACAGCTATCACATGTGTCTGTACTTAGTATCTCCTGCTCATTAATTGTACAGCAATGAGTCTGACACGATTTCCTCGGAGCTACAAAAGAAACTTGAAGAGTGCTCGGTGAGGATACTGGACATAACCGCCCTCTTTAGCCATGATAATGACGAGCTATACGTTGCCAGCAAATGTCATGTAAAACAACCGCTCTGGTGTTTTAAGCTCGACTAAAACTGTCACCCATAGATGAGGAGACAGATCAACATGACGTCTCCATGTCGTCTCCATGCTAGCTGCTGTGACTGAACATAATCTTTCATTGAACGTCGCTTTTATCAGTCTGAAACACGTTCCTGGGGTTTAGTGTCCTTATTCTATGACAAATGTGCACCTTCTGTAGCACTTACTAGTAGAAGCTGAAACTGTTATGATCTGAATGAAGTTAAACAATGATTTATCACTCCAATGACAATGTGGCCATCATAAATTAGTTTCTTCCAAATGCATGATAATCAATACTCCACCAGCGGCCACTCGATTCATCACCGTGGACTGGCTTTATCGTACAGTCGGTGATGTTTTAACGATCTTCTTGGACACGTGGTGCTTTTGGTTGGTGAAGGCAGCTAAAGACCTTTTTATTTACATCCTCGTTAGATGAGTACGGCCACATCCCAGGGTTGAATTCTTAATCATTTGATTCACAACAAACGTCAGTGTGATGATGTGGATGAGATACAGAACTCTCCCAGGCTTTCCTCCAGCCTCGTCCTTTCCGACAGCTTGATTCTCTCCTGAGTTGCAAAGTACTTTAATTAAGTGAGAAGAATTGCCTCGGCTAATCCTGCAATAACTTGATGCCACTTGAGGACGGCAGAAAAAACAAGTTGTGGAGCTAATGTTGACATGTCATCACCTCTTAAAGTGATCGGAGCTGTATGTAAGTCTAATATTCATTCTTCTTTTAGCTCCGTTCTTGGTCTCCACCAACTCCAGGGGGAAATATCTGGCTCTTTAGCTACTGAATGCTTCATTATGTCTGCCATTTGGAGCTGAGCAGGGAGTGTACATAGGGTTTTTAGAGCTTTTATGCTGAAAACAGCTGCAAAAAAAAACGGCACAATGAGAGCAGTGACCGTGAACCAAAGCAGTGAAGTTGTGCATCGGACAGCTGAACGAGGAACAACTCGGTATGAAGCCGCAGGGATCAACAGATTTAGGTGATAAACTGTTTTTATAGAAATATTTATCACAGCTGCTTTAAATCGGTTTGATGGAGAAATGAAGGAGTTTTTGGCTTCACTGTTTGTATAAGAGAGAAGAGATGTTTTCACCCAGAGAGGCTCCTGGCAGCTTTGGGGGGGACGACTCTTCTGATGGCGTCTTCAAGTCTCTGCTGAAGTTTACACGTGAATACTTTACGTGTGCAGGATTTTTTAATTCATAATTGCGTGTGATGCTGCATGCTGGAAAAAACAGAGTGCTTACACAATGAATCATCGTCGTTCCTAATTTAATTAAAAAGAGGCATTCAGAAAGAAACAAGCTTTTGAAATCCTCAAAGAGCCTGATTGACTAAACGCCTGTGAAGGACTGCTCACCTCTGAAAGTCTTCTGTGATCAGCAGCAAGTGAAACACCAAGGACAGACCGGCTGGGTCCTTGGACTGCTTTTGCAACCATGTCTGTTCCGTGTGTTTGTGCATGAATGTGTCTTTTTGCATTTGTGTGTGTGTGGGCTATTGAAGTCGACTCTGTGTTCCCTCCCTGGTGCCGCCTGGTCCTCAGCCAAAGCCTGAGCTCTGTAACAGGAGATAAAGCTCGTCTCTTACCAAGACGGGAGGAAATGGAGCTCGGCTCTTTGGAGAGGGCCACTCACAACTGTATTTACATCGTTTTGGAGGGCTGCTCGGCCGCGCTAAACTCGTGTGCGCTCATCAGTGAAGTGTTGTGTCTGCACAGAGAGAGCTGTGGTTTGTTTTGAGACCTCTCCCTATAGGCATAAACAAAAAAGAGGGGCAGCCTTATAATTGCGGGGGTAATTTATCGCCTGACTTGCTAATTAAATAGCGCCTTCAACCAGCCTGCCTTACAACATGACCGCACAAAGCCACCATTCGAGCAAGGCGTGGAGCGGAAGACACTGCCGCAGGCGAGAGGAGACGGAGGGAAAGAAAGGAGAGGGGATGAGGGGAAGAAGGGTGGAGGAGGAGACAAAGACAAGCCTGGTAGCGAGGTCAAAGGGAAGGAGAGGGAAAAGCAAAAGAGATGTAAGGGGGACTGAAACACATGCCCTGCTGCATAACATCACCGATCCCCCTGTTGTAATGCCACAAGTTACAGAAGGCGAGAGTGTTCGCATGCACATGTAAGCTCCAGTTAGTTAAGCATGGCTGAAGAGGAGGTGCACCAATGGGACAGGTGGGAAGTCACATTCCTTTAAAGGAAAACATGGGCCTCATTTCAGGTCAGATATTTCAGCTACATATACACAGTGCATGGCTTTTATTTTGAAACAAGTTTTTTTTTTTTTTTGTTCAGTGGTGCAGTGGTTAGCAAGGGTCCAGGTTTGTTCTGGTTCTGGTTCTTTCTCCGGGGACTCCAGCTTCCTCCCACAGGCCAAAGACATGCAGGTTAATTGGTCGCTCTAAATTGCCCGTGTGAATGGTTGTCTGTCTCTATGTGTCAAGTCAGCTGACCCTGACAGATAAGCGGTATAGATAATAGTCTGATGGGCTAATTGGATTCATTCTAGGGTAACAATGGTTCAAATGGCTGTTTGTAAAGTGAAGAATTATCACCTTTTCCTCAGCTCTACTGAATAATTTATCGTCTTTTAACTCTCTTAGCTTAGCTGTCTTGGTTGATTCTCATGGCTTTCATCAGAATCACTGTCAGGTGTGAGAAGCAGGTGTGTTTTTGGTGAACCGCTCACTGTATGTTACCTGCCCGGCGCTACACACCTGCCCACTGGGACAAAGTTAACTAGCTGGTGAACATAGCGGTGGTAGTGACCAAACCCTGAGGAGAGGACGAGTGAATATTGGACAGGCAGTCATCAGGTGGCTGGAAGCACAACTCCAAATGACGTTATTTCCAGTTACGTTGATGTAAAGTCAAACGGTCTCAGGGAAGATATCTATTGAATCTAATGTCGAGGGGGCCGTGGCCAGTAAGAACACTGGTGGTGCTCCTCCTGTCTGCATGTGAAAGTGTGCTGAGACAAGACACTGAACCCTAACTTGCTCCTGAAGCTGTGCTTTGGTGTGAGAGTGTGTCTGAATGATTAGTTTCCTCCTGATGGCGATTGGCAACCTCCCATCAGTGTGTGAATGAGTGAGCGAGTCCGTAGAGTTAAAGTACCATCCATGTACCATAATTTGAATCCTCGAGGAACACACGAAGCATGTAAATTCTGCTTGTGTTGCAGCCAGTTCTTTATGTTCACACAAAGTTAAAAAAGCGAGAAGGTTTGAGATGTAGGCCTCGTGAACTGCACATGCACACATGCTGTCCACCAATGTGTGCAGGGTTGAGTTTGTACATTCAAACTGTCACATGCATCTCAGCGTGTTTGCTGTTTGGCCAGGTCAGGCAGAAAAAAGACACGTCTTGCTGTCCCATGCCCGTCACGTACATTAAAGGACACGATGGACGTGTACAACTATTCCCAGAGGCCACAGGCATGTTTGCCTTTGCTGCAGCAGAACAAATGCATATAACACCGCAAAGTGCAGATGCATGTATGACAAAAATACACAGCTGGTGACCTTGCTGATATTCCATAACCAACTTTCCATCACTGTCACCCAAGGGAGAAAAGTGGGTTAGGACACAGGCTACAACACAATTATTTGAATTCCCCCGATGTGATGATGCAGGAAAATACTCGACTGCTAACAGTTCGGTTTATGTTGTTGTTCAATAGAGTGCACAGACAAACACGCACCGATGTATAATGCATTTTAAATGTAATCGTGTCTTTGATCCAACATGGCATCCATAACTGGAATTTGTCACAGCCTCAAAGAGCAGCTTGTTGCTGCACATGTAAAAAAAAAAAAAAAAAAAGGAATGTTTCCCCAAGAAAGTCATGAATTTATTAAACTAAAACTGTTTCACGCTCGTCCATTTACGAGAGATGCTGCTTGTATAATCAAGCTGGGATACAATCATGGAAGGGAACACGTTGGCTGGATTTTAACAGTGCGTCTTACTTTTGTCCCACTCGTATTGTTTTTAATAAACTACTAAAACAAAAGCACAGTGACATGTTTTCTGTCAGGTCTTCATTTTATGTGCGTTATGATGAAAACTAAAAAAAGCACACTGTTGAGCTTTATCCCCTCATTTAAATTTCCCATCTTCGGCTCATCTCTTTTCCACAGATGACGGCATTATACGACAAATAACTGGGTTTTTCTGTTGCTTCTAGCAATGCATCAAGTTTGAATGCACTCCAAAATCACAATCCACACAGCAAGAGCAATGTTCATGTTGGGATTCAAAGCTTTAAACTTTGTTTTAATGCTCTGCGTTGACACAATAAGACTGCAAATATTACCTTCAATTGACAATTGACCTGTTATCACTTCCTCACAGTAACAGCAGTTTCCCATCTTTCCCATCATGATGAATAATATTTACTGAAATCAATCAAGACTGAATCCAGTTGCCTGCTTTAGGGTTTGTCACTGTAAAACACTGGTTGGGTTGACAGTTCATCAGCAGCCTCCCTGGAGTCCACAGTGTCTATCTAGCTATTGTCTAACCAAATCTACTGTCCCATGTCTAATATGATAATTAGCAGAATCAGAGTTCCTTTAATAATCTCAGCTCCAAAAGAATAAGAATAAACTTCAAACACAAAAGTAAAAATATAAATATATAAAAGTATGTATAAAAAATTATGTATTAAAAAATATTATTACAAATTATTACACAGAGGTAAATTATTGCACCAGGTGAGTCCAGAGTCTTATAATAATAATAATAATAATATATAACAACATGCACACTCAGATGTACAATTATCAATTATGTGGGACTAGCAGAAATTGAAGCAACAAGTTGACTTGCTAGAATCAGTGTTACTAAGGACTGGTCAGGCCACAATATGCTAAAAGCTTTAGTGTGACAGCTGCTAAAATAACCTGCAGGGACACCTGTGAACTCCTCATGGAGGTGGTTTCTGTTCATCATGATTACCTGTACCAGAATATCTGAATATCCTCAACCAAAAGCACAACATCTTGTAATGCCAAGGTTCCTCATCTAGTTTCAACTGTCATTATATCTGCTAGAAAAGATACAGTGCATTCTTCTCTGTAGCCCAATGCAAAGTGTTTTGAATGAAGTGCTGCATAAACCCTGTGAATAAGGCTCATGGCAGCCTCCACAAAGTCAATACAGCGTGTGTGAGAATAGAGTGCATTCATCAGGGCTCACTGCCGTTGCCCTGTGGTTCATTCAGGGAAATTTTCTTACTTATTGATTTTCTTTTGTCCATTATCTGCCAGGCGGTGCGACGAAAATGACAAACGTGCAGCGGCTGAGGGGAAACGCTGTCATGTATGAATTTAGATAAGACATTCAAAGTGCACAGCAGAGGCGTCATACATGATGTCATTATCCACTGTCACCTCTTTAGCCCTTTACAAAGGCCACTCACATTAAAGGGCTCATCTGCTTTATTTAATCTGCCTCTGCTGCATGTTTCTGTGAAGACGACGACGGCATTCTGTAACTGTTCAGAAAAGTATTTACATTCTTTTTTGTTAGAAATCTTCTATTTAAACATTTCTACTTTATTCTGATAAACACCAAACCTTGGCTCGGCCTCTACTTTTGTTCCTGAGAACTGCTCTTTGTGTGTAGCGTAGCATCTCTGTTGAACTTCTGCACCTGTTTCAAATGCAAATCATATTCCAGTAGTGATTAGCAGGGTGTCTTTCTTTACTGAAGATTCAGATTTCTCTGTGTTGTTTATCGTGTATGAAGTACACACAAAACAAGATGCTAAGAGGGCTAAGTATACGATGCGTCGTGCAGAGCAGCGAATCGTACTAAATTTACATTTCAATCAGTAGTAACTTTATTGCATTAAAGGTCAAATAACAGCAGGTAGGTGCAGAACTACAATGTAGAAAATGGATTTGTGCACATTTTTGTTAGACTTGTGGAGGTTTGGTTTGCAGGGGATTCTGTAGGATTCATGCAGGGTCCTCTGGGAGCTGCTGAAGGGCCTCGATGTAGATGACAAAGGGACAGATCAGCAGAATAACGGGTCAAAATCATCCGCTAAGTGACCTTTTACTCCAAATCAATCATTCTTAAGGGGACATATTATGCAAAATGCACTTTTTACATGTTTTTCCAACATAAAGATGTGTCCCTGGTGGGTCGAGTGACCCCCAAACTCTGAGAAAAGACCATCCTCTCCCCAACAACTGCAAAACTGGAAGGTAACTCAGGACTGCTCTCCTAACGAGGACCGGTAACGGCTAAAGCTCAAGGATGGATCGATACCAGCTGTTCGTGACCCGACTTCAGACTTAGAAGCTGTAAGTTTTCCTGCATTTTATCTTGTTTTGCTGTTTAGGTTTGTCAGCTGAACTTGGCGTTAGCATGTTGCACAGCTCTCCCACTGATGCATCATAACAACTAAAGCAAAATATGGCACCTATTCAGTCCAATGAGAACTGGTGGCCTAAACGGTTTTCCAGCTTCCACATTACAACTATCTGCAGTAGTGTTGATTCTATCATGTCTCATGCCAGTGAACGGCTGGTATCACATCAGGGATGCCATGCCATGCCATGCCATTCCGTGCCGTGCTGGTTCTGCTTTGGAGATACCTGCTCGGGCAGACTGGGCTTATGTAGGGGTGGCCTTGAGGGGACGAGAGGATTCAGAAAGAGGGTGGAAAGAGCATCATTCAGTGTGCACAGTAGGAGACAAACACTGTGTTTGTAACTCTTTACAGAGAAAGTTTAACATTTGGGGAATTGCACTTATTGGTTTTCTGTCCTAGAGTTAGATGTGAGATTGAGGCTGAAAACACACTCATGTTTTTGTGTTTAGAATGAAGCAGGAGTTGGAAGGTGATTAGCTTAGCTTAGCATAAAGACTGGAGACAGGGGGAAACATTTAGCCTGGCTGTTAGCCATCAGTTCTCCCATCCAGAGGGTCCCTTCTTCTGTTGTACCTCTGCTGGTTGGCCGAGTACACTGCAGCCCGTCAAACCACAAATGGTCACTTTTACATTTCTGTTTGTGTATGGATGGAACAAAAGAGATACGGGACGTTGAGTTGTGAACTTTAGAGGTGTTGCTAGGGGTTATGTGTTAACTTTAGCTGGAGCCAGACTAGCTGTTTGCCTCTGTGGTCACTAGCTAAAACTAAAGCATCTCTATCTAGCTTCATTCTCATCATACACAGACATGAAGATGGTTTCACTCTCATCTCAAGCTTTGGAAGAAAGTACATTAACTAATTTCCCCAAATGTTGAACTTGTCCTGTAAGTTTCTGAAGAATGAACGGCCTGTTATTCAGAGGGAAATGTAGAACTCATTAGTATTTGTGTCTCATTATATGATGGGATCCAGAATCTGAACCTCCCATAATCAGGTAAGTCGGTCGGCATTCGTGTGAAAAGCCAGAAAGTCAGAAAAGAAACTCTTTCTGCCATTTCTTTATGGGATTACATGAGCAGGCACAGAACTGCTCTGATGAAAAGGAATCAGACGATGATGATGATGATGATGATGATGATGATGGCGATGACAATAATGGCAGTTTTGAGATATTTTAGCTTGTGATTACTTATGAAACTTATGATTTTTTTTTCCAGGTAGAGTCACTGATTAGCTTCAACCAGAGAAGATCCAAATCACTGAAATCATCTGGTGTCGTGTGTGATTGGCATGAAATGCTTCTTTCTAATTGGCTGCTCCTGCCGCAGCTTTTTGGAAAAGATGAGAAAACTCTCCACGCTGTGTTCTGCCACCTGTGGGGATGACGAGTGCCCACGCCTATCTCCATCCCTCTCCATCCAAGTCTTATTTTCAACATCAAACCATTTTACTTCTTCAGGTTAGCTACCCAACACTAATTAGACGGTTGCATAGCAACAAGATGACACAACGGCCCTTTGCGCCCTTTGAGCTCTTGTTCTCTGTGATATTAGCAAAGCTCACAGCTGTGCTTTGTGTTTGTGCATGAGAAGCAAGAGGCACTTGAGCTACCTAATGCGCTGCCACATTCACCATCACACAGTGAACCATAACCAGTTATGTTGACGAGGTCATTAACTAAGCTAATGAATGCATTACTTAGCATATGTTGGCAGACTTGTTTTCAAACAACACACAGTGATATTAATATTAACTACCTATCTTAAAGCATGAGGGCATGAAGGAGCTGCAGTAAATGGATTCTCATTAATATCCAAATATATGCAGCGATATGCTGAAAACCCAAAGCCAATTATCTGCTCTATAGGGGCTTGTGTTCGTGTTCAAATGAATGCGCCACCTGTTTGTTTATGTGAAAACGTGTGGTATATGCACAGTGTATAATGTGATGTATAAAACACTCTCCTGCTAGGATGAGAAAGAAACTTGGAGTATGAAGCATCTAGATGTTGTGTCTTTTCATATCAGTATTTCATTTAAGAGCCGGATCGATGATACAGAGAGAAACTCCCAGAAGCCTCTGAGCATGTTCCAGGGTAACAAACATATGTGTAATGTCAGGTGAGTTCCTGCAGTGCTGCTAATGTTAATGTTGTTAAATTGGTGTTTGAATTGATGCAAGGTGACGTGAGGTTTATGCGTAACACAGCGTAAGCCAAAAAATACTGAATGTGCAAATCTGCAGTTGCACATAAGTCTTTACGCTTGTCTGAACATACATATGCATTGATATAATTAGAAAATGGCACAAAAATGAGCTCCCTCCCTCTGCACACGGTTACAACCAGGACCTACTGCCTGCACAGCAAGTTTAACAGGGAAGAAGGTGAGGTGTGTCCCTTAAAAGCAAACACACAAGGATCATTATGTTATATATTATATCATTAGAAGCATTATTAACCATGTTACGTGTGTAATTAGAGATGTTCTCCCCGTTGTCAATGGTTGTTGCCAATAGAGCTGCAGCTCGCAACAACACCAGGAGCATTTAATTGCTGAACACAAGTTTCTAACGTAGTATATAGTTATCAGAGAGGTTTTTGTCTTCATGAACACAGAGCACTGAGCATATCTTTCACTTTTAAAGCTCTGCTTTGCTCTCAGTTGATACAGTGGTAAATCCACATATTCAGATATTTCACTTAAGTAAGAGTGGCACAGAATAAAGATGCTCCATTTCATGTAAAGGCTCTGCATTCAAAAGTCAGTAAGTAAAGGTCCAGAAGCATCAGCAGCAAAATGTCCTTAAGGTAGGTTAAAAAGCAGAGTGGCTACTGTCAGTGTTTTACCATGATGTTACTGCATCAGTATTATGGATGTATTATTATGTATGTGGTACTTATGTTGTTGGTGGAGCTTATTATCGCTACTTCATAAACTTTCAGTAGGTTCTTCTGCAACAATGGATCATATTTTACACACTAATAATGTCTTCTGTACGTCAAATCTAATGTGAAAAGTTCTTATTTAGTTCTTAGCTAAATGTAAAGCACTGGAGTCACTTTCCACCACTGAAATCACACCTGTGTTCTCGATAACTTCATTTTTAAACAGACGATCCACTGATTCACTAACTTGACCACTTATTCTCACCTACTGGCATGTCATGTGACGTTACATCCTGAGGGCCTGATGCATCCCGTGCGGGTGTCACAACATTACCACTTTCCAGGACACTGAGGCCGACTGGCAAGGACGCCTGACCGGCTCACAGAGGGCCGGTGGCTGGAGGCCTTTCCACCGCACTAAACTTCTCAGGCTGTGACCAGCTGATTCGACGTGGCGTGACAGGTGGATAGCGGTACAGGGGACAGCTGGATGCTGTGCCCCGCGGGCCTGCTGGGATCTGAAGAGTCTCCAGTTGAGTGCTGATTGAACCTGACTCGCCTTTTCCCAAGCTTTGTTTGCCGTGCCACTGCCCACAATGCGGTGACCATTAATGCAAAATGGTTAAAAAAAAAAAAAAAGGGTAAAAACGGAGCCAGACATGCTACTGCTGGGAGTTGAACAGTTGGTCTGCATCATTTCTGTGCTCCAAGTCAGCCAATTAGTGACAAATATGATTCCTCTGGCAGTGCTAGCTCTTATTAATTCATGACTGTTGGAGAACGAGAATGTGAGATGTCTGCTGGTGGAGAATTACCATATTATTGGCAGAAGCTTTCTTCCGTTCACCTCCACTAAAAAATTATCATAGCTAATTGTGTACTGTGTGTTGTTTTAATTGTTAGCAAATCCCCGTAGGGGGAAAAAAAAAATACAGCAAACAGCATCTAGCAGCTTTCATTCCTGGCCAGAGTGCATCGTGGTGAGGTTTTTCTCAAACAGATAAATAACAGTGAAGCTGTGCAGATTTAATTGAGTTTGTAGAGAAAAAAAAAAAATCTGCCGTCTAAAAGCTTCACTACCAAATGTCAGGTTTTGGTGTCCAACAGCCTTACAAGAGCAAATCCATTGTGGAAAAGACAAAGATGTTATTTTTTCCACTGCTGGCAGCCACTGAACGCACCACAGCCACCAGACTGAGGGCTGTTAGTCTACTTTCTAACCACTGGGAAACACTCACTTTCTTTCTGTACCTGCTATATTTACACCATTACCTTCAGGTACAGTTCTAATTCTAATGTTTTACCACAAAACACCCATCACAGCTTAATGATTGACAGTGTTGTGATGTTAGATGGACAACTGATAACGCACCAAGTGATAAGTCAAACCAAATTCATGCTGTGCAGTCAAAAGATTGTTTCTAAAGATACCAAATCTGTCATTTTCTGCAAATGTCTGTTAAATTATCCAGATGTTAAATAGCTGAGCTGATAGAGTGCATACTGTATGTGGCACCATCAGAAAATATGGAATAAGTAAAATTGCAAATGGTGGTGGAGCAGCTTTATACCTGCTACGCTGAAATGTATTTGTTTTGTCTTCCACAGAGAAACTTTGTAATATCTCTTATGCCCACAGCAATTGATAAAAAAAAAAAAAAAAAGAGAAGTGAGGAGCATCGTGAGCTAAATGTCTTGATTTTGTTTGTGACTTTATTTTCCAAACTCACTGGATGTATCCAAACTGTGTGTAATGAGTCTGAAAATTGGGTTGGATTAACTCTGGATAATGGCGACGAGATTGCAATCAAAGTTTCAATTAGACTGCGGCTACAGTTTAGGTTACTACTACCGTCCTGGGTGCTGATTGGCAACGTGTTAATTTGAAATTAGAGCATTAGTCCTCTCACTTTCTCCCATTTTCCATCTCTGAAGTTAGGGATGGTTCTCTGGGTTGAGTGTTTTATTATCAGTCCTGTGCACTCTGTCCACCAAAGAACAGTAATGTGTTACTAAACTGCTGAGACAGGCCATATTAGCCCACAGAGACAGGAGAGCAACAGTTTCCACAAGCAGCAGAGCAGGAGTCTGTGCATTTTTCTCACATGAATAAAACCATTCATCAACGTATGGGGGATACTCGGCGCAATATGTGGATCTGATTGTTCACAGAAGATGATTGCACCTCAGGGGTGCTGGCACTGTAAATATTGCTGTTGGTGAGCTGTGTGTATTTGTGTGTGTGTGTGGCACCAGCAGAGCTCAAATACTCACTCTCACTTACAGAAAAAAGAGCTTCACAGACATTAAGGAATGCCCTACAAACTACAAGGAAAAAAAAAAAAAAAAGCTTGAAAACTTTCCAGCTCGAGTAACCCACAAACATCCAAAGATGAACGATGAAAGATTTCCCCATCTCATCCATTAACTACTTCTCACAGGTCCTGATGTGTAGCCTAATTCTACGCCTGATAAATAAAGCTGGACCTTTCCACAGGGAGTTAACTCTGCTCTGTGCACGCCACATTTATTGTCCTCTGATTCTCCTCCTGAGGTTTCTTCCATTTCTTCCCCATTAAAAAAGTGTTTGGGGGGCAGTTAAGAGGATGAATAAGCTGTACAGATTATAAAACGCTCTGAGGCTAATTGGAATTTGTTTTTTGAGGTTTATAAATAAGATTTGACTCGACCTTTGTTCAACTCTGGAGATGAGAGAGGACATTTAAGAGGTGTAATACCCTGAATCAGCAGTAGGAGGAAGTAAGGCCCGAAAACACATTAATTTCTACACACGAAGAAGAACAGAGCCAGCGAGGGGCCACAGAATTACAAGTCTAGATCTGTTTGCTGCAAAGGAGATTCAAATAGTTTGCCTTTTCTTCGTGCTGGTCTCCATTAATGTTTGACAGCACATCATGTAGAATTAGCTTTAATAATACTGATGGTTCTCTCGTGTATTTATTATGGGCTGAAATAAAAACTACCCAATTATAGTCAACAGATTACACATCTTATCTTTTTTTTTTTTTTAACATTTATATTCATAATTTGTCGTATGCAACATATTCTCTTGCAAGTCCCAGGCAGATACAGATCCGATAAACTATTAAAACATGCGGGCAGAGATGAGAGTCTTCTGCAGGGCGAAGTGTAGCGTTACATGCCTGTCTATGCGGTGCGGTTCTATGAAATGGCTGCTGTATTGTTTTGATTGGGAAAATCACTTGGACAGGTTGGTTACAGCTACGGGTTATCAAAAGCTACATTTCACCGCGTGTTTTCTTTACTACGTGTGCATTAAACATTTCATTTAATACGGGTTGCCATCGTATCGTGGTTGAGTTGGCGTAAACTGTACTAAAGCAGAGCGTTAACCGCTCGTCTGCTAACGTTAGCTACCAGCTTGCTAACGCTAGCTAGCAGCAGAGCTAGCTGTTAGCGCAGCAGGCTAATGTGCTTGTTTCTGATAACGAAACGTTCAGTGTGATTTTTTTTTTAGTCCTCATGATTATCAGACATTTAACAGAAATATGTTGCGCTGCTGAAGACCGTATTGTGTATTATGTTTACTAGCGGTTGAACGTTGACGTTAGCTTGTGCGAATTAGCATAAGTGACGCTAACCGATAGCTGTGCGGTTTGCTAGCTGGCCATACGGTTTGTATGAAATCCGACACTAGCTCAGTTAAACGTTACACACAAGCAGCTAAGCTAAATATGACTCTGACCAGTGTGTACATGAACAAATTGAACCACAGCACTTGCTTGCATTAATGTAGCCTGACGCTAACATTGACGTTAGCTGACTTGCTAACTGGGTGCCATAACGGTGTACAGTCATAATTGCAACCATCAGAAAACGAAGAAGTGCTTTTATAATAATCTGTTGTTGTTTTTGCGACAATTTAAATCTTTGTTTGGGTTATAAAATATGGGACTAAGCAGGTTCTGAGTCTTTGTGGCCTTGCAGTGGTTCTCAGTATGGGATAATGTGATTGTATATGCTAGAATGTAAAAGAACCTTTTACATGTACCATTTAAATGTCCAACATTAGAGCTTTAGAGGTGTTAAACTACAAACCCATCGTATAAAAAGTGGGATTATGAAACATCACACTTTGTTTTGCTGCTAAATGTTCTCTGTTATTATTCTGTCCAGGTTAAACTCAGTGGTAGTTCATCATTGTGCGCTGTAATCCAGCAGAGGGCGCTGCAGTATAGCTGTGATTTGTTAGAAATGGAAAGCAGGACACTAAAAATACAGTAATTTAATGTTCTTTAGTAGCTTTTGAGTTTGTTTTTCTTTGTTCACAGCCTTGAAATAAAGCTTCACATAATGG
Source organism: Pempheris klunzingeri (assembly GCF_042242105.1). Taxonomy (NCBI): domain Eukaryota; kingdom Metazoa; phylum Chordata; class Actinopteri; order Acropomatiformes; family Pempheridae; genus Pempheris; species Pempheris klunzingeri. The sequence goes on along the minus strand of NC_092016.1, from coordinate 2,506,560 downwards.
GTGACATACGGTTGCTCTTGTTTTGCCGTATCACAGGACGTTTAATATGATAAAAGGATTATTAAAAGTCATTCTTACCTTAACTGTTTACTGCAGGGGGGAATTTCCCCACATGTTATTTTCCCCAAAGGGCCTGTGGTGGTGAAGTAGCTAATTCCTCTGTTTCTTTTCCCACAGTGTTTAGTGGCAGGGGGGCAGAAACCACATCCAGGATACAGAGACTCACTTCCCAAGCAGTGATTTAGAAGAGGTCAAAGGTTAAAACACAATTATATTGTTCCTATTTTCAGCGCTCAGCATTGGCTAGTGTACTTTTAGTCAGGATGCTTTTTAAGTAGGTGTCTCAATTCATTAAAAAACTCAATTATATTGTAATCTTAGGTCAGGATTCAGCATTAGTTAGTAAAAACAATCTAACTGTGGTATTTAGAGTACAAAGTCTCTTTAAAATGTATGTAAATCAAGTGTTAAACTAGAGAAATTTGCTTTTATCCAGGGAGGAGCTTTTTAGCGTGTAGGCAATATCTTATCTTCTATAACGCGGCGGTACCGCAACACTGCTTCCTTCTGTTGAAAATAGGCCCCATTAGTCTCTGAGGAGAGGAGGTGATGTGTTTTTTCATTCACTTGCTCAATAATGATTGATAGCAGCAAGACATTTCTATTAGAGGAAATGTGGCAGGCCAAGAGGAGGTTTGGAGCCAAGGCTGGGAGGAGTTTGGCCGAAAAGGAGAAACGGCGATACCGCTGCAGAAAGAGTAGTCTGCTCTGTATTTCCTGGCTGGGCAGCATCCCCAGTGACAATGCTCCATGTCTCAGTCCAACCCCATCTCAACATGTGTGCCCCACCTTCACGAAGCAGCAACGTGTCCCCGTTTCTTCCTTCCCTAGAAAACACAAGCCAGACTTAACTAATCACCAAACTTTCCAGACCGTAAATTAATATCGGTTAGACCACCATACTGGTGTGAGACTTTTCCTGTTCTAACATCTCCCACCGTGTCCTTCCAGACCTCCCCTGTAGTCACAGACGTCATGGATGAGCAGACGGGCTCTCCTGGAGCCAACACCGACAACAGCGGCCAGAGAAATGGAGACGAGGTAAAGGCTGAACAGACCGATATCAAATGACATATTTTTCAGTTTCCGATTCAAGACTCCAGAGTGTCCTGCCAGTGCTTATCATGGGGGAGTGCTACCTGAACCTTCAAAACATATCTGTTTTTGTTATCTCTGCAGAAGCCCCGACGTGGCAGCTGGACCAAGGGGAGGAAGAGGAAGAAGCCAATGAAGGACAGCAACGCACCCAAGGCCCCCCTAACGGGCTACGTACGCTTCATGAACGACAGACGGGAGCAGCTACGGGCCGAGCGTCCAGACGTGCCCTTTCCAGAGATTACGAGGATGCTGGGCAACGAGTGGAGCAAGCTTCCCCCCGAGGAGAAGCAGGTCAGTGAAGGTCCACACATTTAGTGAGGAAGAACGTCTCAGAGTTACTCACTAACGCTAGTAAATAGTCACACTGATTACAGCAATAGTGGATAACTTGGGGGTTGCAGGTTTTGAGATTGTAAATAGACTGAAGGCAGGAGCTGCCAGCGGCTAAATCTGTTCAGCTTTTTGATTAACAAGGTGGCAGATTTTTAATTGTCATTACTTTTTGGCTTTCAGTAATTGCACCAATGGTGCCCTAAAGGACCGGACTGAAATATTCATCTGCCTCAACACTCAGTTCTCTCCAGCCACAATCAACACTCTCTCAAACCAACAGAGACTCCCAGCGACTCTTTCGCTGCACAATAGGAGCGAAGCCTGTAGAGACGAAACACTGACTTACTCATGACTACTTTTGCCTCTGGCTGACATTGACATTAGAGTTTGTCCTTCCCGGGCCATATGGCAAAAATAAATCTCCATCATTTTTCTTATATTGATTAATGTAGATAAAACTGCAAGCTGACCGGCTTTAGTGTTTATTTCTGCTGCAGGACAGTCAGATCTATCCGTGTTGAGGCAGAGATGTCAAAAGTTTAGCGTGGTTGTTGACACACTCTTGTATCAGGATCGTTTTATCGTCCAGCCCTGATTCCTCTGTGTGAGTGATGCCTCTGTGCTCCAGTCAGGGAAGACTTGGGAAGAAGGTGGATGAACACAATCAATATCAATTTTCACTGCTTTTAAGCTGCATCAACAGTTGCAACAACATTAAATTATGTTGTTTATAAACTGGTAATAAACATTTATTAAACTGTACATTTAACATAATGCCATCATCAATACTTCTGTGTTTGTTAGCAAAGCTCCTTGTGCAGAAGTACGATGGTGCTGATCGTGTTCACGGTTCAAACATGCAGCTCTCCGTGCCTTTCTGTACAGGGATGATTTGAGAAGTGTGGACGTGTTTTGTTTTTAAATCCAAATGTGGGAAGCAGCCCTGCTAGCTTTGCTCCGTCTGCAGCACGCTGTTATTTTACACAGAGGAAAGAGCTGAGGCACAAACGCCTCCAGCACCCCGGGCCAAGGTCCTAGCAGTAAGATGGTTTTATTAGTGTTTGCTCTCATTCTTATCCCAATTATATTACAAGATGCATGTTTTGTTACAAGCCTTGAGTGAAAGGAACTAATCCTGATTAGGAATAATCACCCCCACTCATCGTGCCATTTCACCCGCAATCCTCCTTCATCCTGTTTTGCCAAATCTCATTTCCATCGTTTTTTTTTTGGCTGAGACCTCACAGCTCATCTCACCTTTCTTTCTTCTCCCTGCAGCGATACTTGGATGAGGCGGAGCGAGATAAGGAGCGCTACATGCGGGAGCTGGAGAAGTACCAGAAGACGGAGGCCTACAAACATTTCACCAGGAAGGTCCAGGAGAAGCAGAAGGGCAAGCGGCACAGGGGAGGTGAGGTCTGGTTGTTGACCTGAACCACTGAAACCAGCTAGTCTGGCAGTTCACCAAGTCAAATACACAATGCAAGGTGACATTTGGAGAAACCAGGTTATTATATTTGGTTAACTATTCTTAGAACAGATTGACTAGCATGAATTTGTAAAGAATGTACAGTGCAGCAAGCAGTCAGTTTCATTGTGGGGCCTGTTTTCCTTTTTGAAAATAGTATTTAGAAATAATTAATCACAGGAATGAAAGTTTAATGGAACACATATAGGCTAGGCAGGTGGTGACTACGGCTAACAGAAGACTGTTCTTTCAAAGGAGCCTGGGATGTAAATGAATAGGTCGAACAGCAGTGCAATTTAAGTGTGTGTATTAGTGAGAATATTTACACTACTCACAGAAAGTTAGGGATATTTGACTTTCAGGTGAAATATATGGAAAATGTAAAAAGTGAATGCTACAGTGATATTATATCATGAAAGTAGGGCATTTAAGTAGAAGCATGCACTGGTGATTTCTTCATCTTAAACTATTTATTGAAAGAAAATCTACCAACAGTGGTAGGTAAACCACAACAAAACATTTTCAGTGTCTCAATAAATTGGGATGTGGCCAAAGGACGTCCACTCCTCTCCTTTCTGTGACTCTTCCAGTCTCTGTATCACTGTTCCAACCTCCTGATGACACTCTGTGACCCTCTAAGCTCAGTGAACACCTCCGTCTGAGGACTTCCTGTTTGAAGCCTCCAGTGTTGAGGTGCTGCTGATCAACTGTTAGGTGTCGTCTTGGTCTCATGATGTCAGAATGTGAACAGCAGGATGAGGAGGACTGTTTAAATACCAATTCTAACTGAAGCAGGAAATGTATTGGTGGATTCATGGATCAAACCTGTTGTGAATGTTGCTGTTAAGCTTCTTGTTAGAGAACAGCAGCTGGTGCAGAAAGTACTGAGACACTGAACAGTTGGACATGTGCATTCAAAGGTTTAGAGAAGGTCACATTAAGTTCACCTGGAAAGGTTAGAATGCATTTTAGGTTCATCCTGAGATTTCACCTGAAAGCTGAACATCCCTAACTTTTAGTGAGTAGTGTACATGGAAAAGGAACAATCAATACAAACAATGCTCCATTCGAGGATGGGTTACCCATGGGTGTCAATGTTGCTCATTCTGTTGTCATTACTGGTGTAACAAACACTCAAGCAGAAAAGGAAATTATTGATCATTTACGTAGTTACGGTGAAATTAAAACATCGCTTATTGTTACAGAACCTGAGAGTCCATTTTACAAAAACCTGGCCGTTGAATTTATTAACGCTGCAGCCTTGGCACAGCATTTGCCATAGACTTACACATTAGATGTTGAATTTGTTGTCACATTGCTTACGAGTGGGGGCGCTGCCATAGCCACAGTGGGGACTCCCACAGTGGCCAATCCTTCGACAATGTCTTGAAGGGAGTTTTTGGCCAAATAAGCGCACATTGGGGATTGGCAGCTACTGGAGGAGGGGAACCCCTGTAACCAAATGTGGGTTACATTAACATTTCTGGACTGGTTTTGACCTTAAAGAAGCCGATGAGCAAGGCACCAAACCACTAAATGATCCTGCTTTGTGGCTCAAAGAAGAAGAAACTGCTCTTGTTGGGAAACTCCATAAGATGTTTGTGTGCTGCTGCTTAACCCTGAAGTAGGACGTCAGTTTATGAAAGAAAATAAAAATCACAATAAAGCCAAAACCCTCCGTTTAGACCACCGCACAAACACTGACAACCCTAATTTCCCACATAGGGCACTCAGTCTAGAAACGTCTGCCATGTTTTACTACATAATTTGAATACATTCCATTAATCGGTGCTGGAACTCAGACCTCATTATTTGTTTTTATGGAAATATGGCAAGCAAATGGGGGATACTTTAGGAGGTTTGTTGCATCAGTCCAGGTTATGAGTTCAACTGGAGGCCAAGGAGCCGCTTCTGTTCGCACACAACACATGGTCCACATTATTAGCTCCTATTGTGTTACTGTGGATAAATCTGAGGATAACAACTTAAAATGTTGATGACCTAAACAGCTCTGCCTCGGCAAAGATTGTAGAGAAAGTCTACTGGAGTAGACGCTCTGCCTCGTTTCAGATGATTCACAGTATAGAGTGCAGAGATGGAATTTAATATTTTTGATTACTGTAATTCATTCTATGAGTTCATGATGTCGTAACGCCAGGGAAAACATGACCATCTGCTCTCCTCTTTCTTTATCCTCTCCTTCCCTTCCAGATGTTGGGCACCAGGTATCCAACGAGGCTCTTCACGAGGTCAGTAACTCCTTCCTGCCCCATCACTCTCACAATCACTTCCCTTTCCACATTTAATTAACTGAGGAAGCCGGTGTAGCAAGTGTGGACCAGTGGAAGACAGCTAGAGATTAGCAGCACTCATTCTTGGCAGCATTGCCTGAGTAGGTACCAGATGTTCCAGTATTATAGATGGCATCGTACATTATGACATTATGATTGGCCGTACCTCAGACAGTGTGTTCCTGCTGCTGACTGCCATGTAAATGATTGTAGGGAAAGTTTTCCATCTATTTAGATGTACTGATTTCACATTAATGTGGAGTTAATGTGAGTCTTGCTTCCTAGAATACATGTTTGTCTAAATATGATTCATTTTCAGATGTAAGATTTTATCATTTGTCCTGTTTTATGATTTTTTTTACAACTACAGCTAAACACTGGTATTTGTTTTAAGGGAATAAGCGTCCCAGACTGCAGCAAGATTTATTATATATCAAGGTATATTAAATATTTATAGTATCATTAAGCACAGCACAGAATTAAATACACAATCTAAAGGGATTCCTTTCACTCAGCACCGTTATGACATATAGCCGATCGTAGCATCATAACGTGTGACATCATGTGTAGATGCAGGACCGGAGCAGCTCAGGTACCGACACCTGCAGCTGTAGCAGAGCGTGACAGTGACTCGTGTCTTCATTTGTGTCACTGACATGAGTGATTAGTGCTCATGTAATGATTTTCAGACGACCTCTCTGAACATACACTTTAAACACAAAGTTCTTGTTGCCTTGCAGGGAACAAATACAAATAGATTCACATGACTGGAGCAGGAATGTAGCAGCACATACTGAGAGACTGAAGATTAGGTTAAAAAAAAAAAAAGACTAGTTTCATTCATTGTAAGTTTGTGTAATCATGGCCGGAGTGTGTTTTTATTATTTTCTCACACAGTTTGCCCTCCTCTGGCTCTAAAGCTGGCTTAATCTGCTTTGCTACTGTGTTTTTGATCCAAACACTTGGCCTCTACAAAGTGTGTAATTCATTTTTATTAACTTCTGCATGTAATTAAGAGGTTTTTCTTTGTGGGTCTTATCACACACTTCTGAAGGGTTATGGCCAAGGTGACTTTATTGGAATTCCTGCGGGAACCCCAGTGTTTCCCCTCCAGTTTTCAGATGACACAGGATTCTGCATAAATTTAATAAATAAAATTATGTGAAGAAACGAGGAAGGCTGATGCTGATTCTTTCAGAGGACAGGAATAGTGGAACCTGCACTGTAGCTTACGCTGCTATTGTCAGGCAAATTTTCATTGCAAATGTATTGCAAACCATTTCAGGCCTCTTATATCTCAGCAGCGCTGTTGATGAAATTACTTCCCTTTCTCATTTCTTAAATTGTATCACTGTATTTCCCCTGTGGCCAGGTATGAAATCAATTAAGCCGCCCACCTACAGCCCAGCTAGATAAATGACCCCCTCTTGCTGCCAGTCTGTGTGGCCAAATGTTTCCAGTGTTCATCTTATCTCCTTCCCTGTGACTGTCTCTGGCTATCAACAGAAGGATGGAGAAGGGAAGGACAGAACTGTGTTTGACATACCCATCTTTACGGAGGAGTTCCTCAACCACAGCAAAGGTAAAGAGCTTGAGCACAGCCAGCCGGCTTGTTGATAGAAACTTTGTAGCTGGTGTGCTGTGACGTTTTTAAAACTCCATTTGTCTAAGTGTTTCTAAACACACTCCTCTGCTACCTCCAGAGAACTTTGTGCTATAGTGCTCATCCCAGAATAGTCCCACAGTCCAACGAGCCCTAAACGTAAAAAAGAACACACCTCTCTGGACATATTAAAAATGAATGTTGGCACCAACGGCTGGATCAGGCTGCATCATCCTTCTGGACCTCTCCTCTGATACATCATTGTTTTAGTCTCTCTGCACATGTGTGTGTTTCTCAACAGCACGTGAAGCAGAGATGCGACAGCTGCGAAAGACCAATATGGAGTACGAGGAGCGCAACGCAGCGCTGCAGAAACACGTGGAGAGCATGCGCGGCGCAGTAGACAGGCTGGAGGGCGACGTGATGCAAGAGAGGGGACGAAACGGGCTCCTCCACCAGCACCTGGAGACCCTGCGCCAGGCGCTCACCTCCAGCTTCTCCTCCATACCTCTGCCAGGTTAGGACCAGTATCACCATCATCAGCCAGTGGTGTCGTTGTTTTTGAAGTGGGGTCCTGTTTTTACACATTTTGGGTTCTAAATGACCAACAGGAACAAAGACACTTGACACAAATACTGTGTGGGATCCAAACTAACCCTTTAAAACAGCAAAGTCACACCATAACACAAACAAACTAACTGATCAAGACACCCGTAGACCAGCAACTCCAGAGTAAAATCACTGTTTTTGTCAATGGAGTCTGGTGTCATCCTCAGTTCTTTCTCTGTAGGGATTCTTTCTGTCATGTTTCAGACACTTTGAAATTACAATCTGAGCCTGTCAGTGGCAAAAACAAGCACTTTTAATGAACCTACTTTGGCACAATTGCCCCGAAGGATTACATTACAGCCACTGTAGCTCGTTCGCTGCCCGCTCTCAGCTGCCAGCTGAGGCGATCCACTAGACCAGTTCCAAAGGTTTTTGTGCCTACTATTCATTTTGAACCCAAAATGTGTAAAAATGAGGCTGGGTGTAAAGATACCAGAGTTATCCTTTAGATCAGGCATCTCTGCAGCCTCCTAAGTTTGTCAGATACTTGCTGATAAAGAGTTCTTGTCTCATCTGTTACGGCAGCAGAGACTTGGACCATTAGTTTGGGGAATCTTGGACAAAATTGAAATACACCCCTTTTGCTTAATCAACATTCTGCTGTATGTGGAAAAAACAAAAATTGCTTTGCTTTCACTTCTCAAAGTGTGCAATGTGGCTGTTGGAGTTACATTTTGCTGATATTGATCAGCATGCATTATAGACCAGTATTGACTTGACATCCCATCCCAGTAATCCATCCCTAGACACAAACACAAATACTGTAGTAAGCTATTAGGTCCAGAGTCACAGTCTAAGGTGGGGAGACATAAATAATACTGTGGGTGTGTTCATCCACCCACTGTGTATTTACCGTGCTTTGAACTCCAGCATCTCTCCTCCTGGGGAGATACACCCTTCAGCAGATTATACAGTAGAAGCATTTGCTCTTCTCTTAGAGACGAGTCAGGCCGTGCACACTTCTGAATCTGACCCTTTTCATTATTGAAATTGAAGCTGTTGCGCTCCTACTGTGTTCACACTTGTTTCGTGCACAGACGGAAGCCGCGCTGAGCTCACACCCACAGCCTGCACTTTTCTCCACACCTATTTTGAGTTTCCTGCTCAGGCCGCAGAGACACAAACTCTGCAAATTGACACTCTGGAAATATTTCATCAGAACTTGACGATGGTAGATGATTCCTCAGGGAGGCTCTGAGGTGTCAAGAAATGAAGTATAAGCATGTTTACCTCAGATTTGATTGGTTATTTTGGGTAATTGTGGCATTTCTATGACTACAACTTGAAGTTAGTATTATATATTTTCATGCTTTTAGTAACTGGTCACTCATTTGAACTCTGACAAGCCAAAAATAGCCCATCAAGCTCGTGACTGCTCTCGCCTGCTGCTGCCCGGACCGTGTGACCCAGCCGGGGGTCGTCCTTTGATGTAGCTTGCAGCGAAAACATCAGGAGTGACAAGCAGTCGCTGCTCGGATCATTTATATTCTGATCGGTCTCGTCACCCACTGATTTCCCTCCTTGGTTTTCAGTGGTCGCCCCCTGAGTGGGTGTCCAAACATATAAGCTGTAAAACTGAAGGCTGATTAAAGCTTTTTGTAGATTAGATGCAAAATGTCACCTTTAAGTACCCAGTACTTAACAAATGTTCCTTCCTGCCCCACAGGGAGCGGGGAGACGCCCACTCTGGACACCGTTGACTCCTACATGAAAAAGCTCCACAGCATCATTGTCAGTAACCCCCAAGAACACGAGAATCTCATCACCACCGTGAGAGATGTGGTCAACCGTTTGGACAGGTTTGGATGCAACTAATGCCTTTTTTTTTTTTAATCACAGTCTAGTCAGTGAGATGTAAACTATGATGTCTAAATATCACAAGTTAAAGGAACATTCTGGTATTTTGGAGTTTGAAATGACTGGCAGGTACTAAAAGTGTTGGAATTGGTCCAGTAGATCCCCTCAGCTGGCAGCCATGAGGAGGAAACGATGGCTGCAACTCATAAAGTGGGTCCACTAAAAGTACTCAGAGTGTTATTACAAGTGTTAAACCAGAAACAGCCATTATATCCCTCTGTTCACAGCCACCAGACTCCATTGACAAAAACACTAATTTTACCTCCCAGACCTCATGAGTTGCTGGTCCACTGCTGCCTTGATTGGTAAGTTTGTTTGTGTTATTGTGTGAATTTGGTGTTTTTAAAGAGTTTGAATCCAAACTAACATTTTAAAAACACCAAAGCAACTATAACAGCTGCTCCCATGATCTGCAGGAAATTACGGTTTTTGAAATTACGGAGTCTGGTGGTTTTGAACCAAGCTATAAAACGTCTGTTTCTGTGTTTCCATAATGTTGTCAGGCAGTTTAAATAACACTCTGAGCCTGTCAGTGGCTAAAACAAGCTCTTTTAGTGGACCTGCTGTGATCAGGTGCAGCTGCCCTGAAGGATTACATTAAAGCTGTTTTCAGCTGCAGGCGAAGGCAATCTACAGGACTAGTCACAAAACCTTTTCAATCTACGAGTCATTTCAGGCCCAAAATATGTGAAAATGGGGCCGCGAGTTTCAAAACACTTCAGTTATCTTTAAGCAGTGAAAAGGAGGCAGTAACATTTCTTTCTCGGTTCAAGACAAATTCCAAAATTTGAAAGATAAATTAGCCTAATTGGCAATTTCACCCCAGGGTCCATTTATTCAAGAGCCTGTTGAAGTGCATCAAAGTGTTGGATTTTTCTTTTGTTTTTGTCAGAAGTGAATGGGTTCTGAGCGCCTCTTGCTGTCTGTCCTCTTCTAGATAATTGGACCACGTCCGCCTGCTTTGATGGATCGAGGTTCACGGTGACGCTCAGTAGATACTGCTCCTCAGCGGTGAATCTTCCCGTCCGTCTGTCATCCCAATTGATTTTAAAACGTCTTTTATTACTCTGCTAAGGTGATGTAGCGTCTCATATTTATTTATTATTTTTTACATATTTTTAAAGCTCTTTTCACACTTTATTAATTAATGTAGCTGTAGTTTGTTTAAGAGGAGGACACGAGGCAGTTCTGTGTGTCCCTCGTTGCTCCTCTCGTCGTCTTCACGTCCATTTATAGCAAACGCTTCCACAACAATATCTAAACCATCTTCAGCCATGTTCTGATAAAAAAAAAAAAAGAAACCCCCGTGTCAGTGACTTTGTATTTGCCATATCCAAGAGATGTTGTTGAGCAGACTTTCTTTTTTCATGCTCTCTCCAAGAAAAAAGTGCCATTTTCTTTTTCTTTTTCCCCCTGTGTGAAAAAGTGTTTGTGTTTTCAATAAACGTATTTACATCATGTGAGCAATCACGACGTGCCGGGAATGATGTTTGCACTGAAATGAAAAACAAAGTTAGATACACAAGGTCCCATCGCCCCAGATTTCTTGTTTCATCTCGTCTCTCAAACTTAGTGCAGCTTACGTAACGGCCGCTGTTGTGTTGGAGCGATCTCTCTCTCTCTCTTTGATGGCGTGTCTAAAATTCGCTGTATAAATATTTAAGCAGCGACTTCGTTTATTTGCCAAACTAAACGCTGCATTTCCAGTTTGTGAGATGTCCCACTTGGAAGAACTTGTCAAGTCAATCTACAAATAGACATACGTGGCTAATCTGCCGTAATATGTTGCTGCTTGGAATTGTGCTAGCGCCTGAGCTTATTTACTTGCAGGAGATGTGGAGTCACAAAGATTTGGATTGGTTAAGTTAATTTAGCAGCTCTGCGATAATTCAGCAGAATGTGGACAAACAGACACTAATGTCTTTGCTCTCTGTGGCTCATTCACAGCCACCGAGCTGCACTCAGATTTGGGAAACAATAACCTTCTGTTTGAGGCTTTCCCCCCCCCCTCTTGGCCCTGGTGGTGCAGAGGAGGAACAAAATGGCTGCAGAGGACTCCTTCTGGAGAGTCACATTTATGTTTTGACTCGCATGGACATTTAAAATGAAAGTCCCTAGTTGCCTGATCAGTTATCTTGGGTGTGAATTATCGAGTGGCTCGCTGTACTGTATTTGTTTTTGACGTGGCATTATGAGCCCTTCCTGTTTCCATTCACTGATGCCCGTTTCCTCTTTGCCAGCTGAGACTTCCTGTCCACAATGGCTGCATGTGTCACGGTGTCACATCCAACAATGTCCCTAACAGATGTCCTGTTCCCACAGGAGTGTGCTGCTCTGTACTAATAACCCCCCCCCCCCCCCCCGCTGCTATGCCTACTATGATGCCTCTTATGTTTGTGTTCAACATGCGCGCTGATAAAGTCCAGCTCCTCGCAGCAGAGCTTCCCTGTGCCGTGTGGTGCCGTGTGGAGAGGACTTTGGCAATGTAGAGGTCATTATGAGAGTTTTACAACCTGGAGGCAGATCAAATGCCAGTTTGATTGGGTAGTAAAATGATTTTAGCGTCAGAGGAAACAGGATGTTCTACCCGGGCGGCTCTGTGAGGCTGCTTTGAGCTACATGCTAATGCTAATTCCCGAGGACAAGCCCAAACCGGCTCCAAACCGCACACCTTTTCTTTCTGCTTGTAGCACCTTCTGCATGCCACCGTGACACACCGCCTCATCATAACATTGGGCCTTGAACTTTGACCCTTTTGCTCACACATCCGTCCTGCCGTGTCCAGTCATCTGTCTGTGCTGACTCAGCAGTGATCGTGGGTCTGAGTAGCCAGAAAGGTGTGCTGGCTAACAGGCAGCAGGAGCTTTGACATACCGTGTGTTGGGACATGCTAAATTTATTGGAACATTGCTGATGTGTAGCTGGTGTCCTGTTCATCATGTTCACCATTTTATTTTTTTAATGTTCGGCCTAATGATGAAGCTGGATCAAAACTGGAAAGCCAACCTCTTGGTGGTGGTAGAGGAAAACCCACGAAGGTCTGCACCCAACGTAGTGCTGCTGAGGGTAAGTGAAGATTCAGGTGCAGGTGAAACGATGGATCACAAAGCCATGAGAGTTCACTCAAAAGTGTCCAACAACCACCAAAGTCTTTAAGATTCATCCTCTGCGGACCACAAACCGAGGACGAGGACCGGAGCTGTCGACCGGCTGACCGTCGTCCCTGGAGTCTCGCTGCTGGCACGTTTTTAAAAATGCAAAATCTAAAGAAATCCAAGCTCCTGTGTGTGTCAGATGTTCTGTGGGACACAAACTGAACTGAGAGGAGCTTCTGCGACCAGCGGGACATCCACTACCTTATTAGAGTTGTTTACCTTTTAACTGCTGGGATCATCTTTCACATGTTCGCTGCTCTGTGTGTGCAGTCGGCCCCAAAGCTCATTTGTATAATGAGCTTAGCTTGAGCCTTTTTTGCTTTGATGTTGGCTCAAAGCTTTAAAAAAAAAAGCAGAGAAACAGAGTAAAAAGGATAAACGGTGCAGAGTAATGGCTCATACCTTGTTATCACATTTTACCTTGAGTTTAAACCCACATGTTGACCTCTTTCAGGCCTTCAATCTGTCCCCATAAATCTGGTTTTAAGACGCCGCAGAATTGCCGGAACAGAGCTTCAGTATGTTTGTGCTCCAGGCCCCGGTGATGTCCCCCCGGCTTGCCCTCTCCTCGCCCCGCCACCATCACACCCACTCTTTGTCTCCACGACGAAACGCCCACTGAAATGAAAACAGCCCCTTCCTCCCCAGGAGGGTCCACGTCTGCATCCTCGCCCTGCTTCCTGCCCGCCGAGCGGCGGGGTCGACGTCAGGGGGAGAGAGCAGCCAGGTCCAGCAGAGAGCCACAGATCCTGGACCAGAGGAGGGAGGGAGTGAGTCAGAGCAGGGAGGATGAGTCAGGCGTCATGTGCTGAATTGGCACTCAGAGGTCTTCGTGCCCCGAGTGCTTTCTGTTTGTATATCATGAGCACCGATGTGAGCGTACAGCACGGTCAGAGCAGAGCAGCTGGCCAAGTGGCTTTTCCTCCGTTCTGTGGGCCACGAAGCTTTTATGGAAGTCTTTGTCATCATCTCTAGTGAAATGCAGCAGTGATTGATTTTTTTAAATGTTTCCTGATGGCACAGCATCCTTTGTTTAATCAATAAACTATTCAGTTCAGTGAGGCTCAAATAGAAATGCGGGCTCACTGCAACGGTTTTTATAATTCTCTGATTCTCCTAAGAGGACATTGAGGTCAGCTGGGGAGCATCTTCCCTGCAGCTGCTGTCTTCGTTCTTCTTTGTGGCTCGTTTAAAGACACTTAAGCCGGACGGACGCCGGCTATAACCATCAGAGCGCTGGTGAGATGACGAGAAGAATATTCTGCAGAGTGAAGAGGGGCGAGGTGTTTGGCTCATCGCTCTCAGTATTGACTCTCTCCTGTTCCCTTCCATTACAGGAAAACATCATTTATTTCTCCCTGTTCTTATTTTTGAACTGTGCTGCTGATGAGTCAGTTCAAACTTCATTTTTCTGCTCTCTCTGTCTCCCTCCCTCCCTCCCTCCCTCTCTCTCTCTCAGATCTTTGGGACTAAGCTCCAGCTAAGGAGCCTGTGAGAGACTGTGATGCTGAACTGTTTTTGACAACTTTTCAGGCTTAGATTCCACAAACAGCTTCAGATGTGTCGGTGTTCCTGCTCTGTTTTGAAGCTAAATCTAGAAAAAGGCGGCGACACGTCTTGATAATGAAACATGTGGGAAAGTGGACGCTCTCCAAGAAACTTCACCTTATACGTATCGACTTAACTGACTTCTCACTCGGGTATTTCAAAGTAATTTGGCCACACAGAGTTAAATGAGAGGTCACTGAAGGTTATCTACCACAGTGAAGGAACAGAAACCCAAACATGTCAGAACAGACCACCATGATGATGATAAAATAATCTATTCAGTCCAAACTGTGCCTTGATCTTTCTCTATTTGACCAATCTGAACCTTAATGCCTCTAAACACTGGAGGGAGGAATAACTGTGACTCTTCTCTGACTCGTATTTATTCAGCTGCAGAAGGAGGGGGTCGCTCCTAAAAAAAAAAAAAGGCCAAAGAGGAAAATGTGAGTCACCCTTTTTTCTTCATTGATCCATCATCCGCTCCGTCTCCCCCAGCCCTGGAAAATCCTTGGCCTCAGTGCCCAGGACTGGGGCAGGGAGGAGGAGGAAACAATGCTTGGAATGTGTAAAAAAACTTGAGTCATTCCCACATGTCAACCTCTGGCTCAGCTCCTCCTCCTCCTCCTCTTCCTCCTCCTCCTCTTCCCAGACGGGTGCTGCCTTCAGGTTCTCCTCATCAGCTCCTTTTGTCTGTGAGTGTCCAAACAAGCCTCCTGAAACATGCAGTCTTGCTCTGCTGGGCATTTATTCTAAAAATGATGTTGAAGATGTTGAAGCTTGTACAAACTGAGTGGGATCTGAACGCTCTCTTCCATTCAGCACCAACATCCAAACTACATGTGCCATTTATAAGCAGTGGGTACCCAAACTAAATATTACAGTGTGTGTCAGTGTCAGGGTCACTTTCCACTTCCCTGTGTTTTCCATGTGAACTTGGCTTTGTATTACAGTTTGAGTATTTCCAACAGCCCTTGAAGGCAGCAGGAGAGGAGGGGATTTCCTCTCTGGCCCTCATTATCCCCTCTGAGAGGAGTCACGTCAGTAGAAGACATGCTGACTGCACTAACTGTAACCTGCACGCGCTCGCTGTGGCTTCACATCTGTTTGCTTCCTCCTGATCTCAGCTGTCCTCAACACGCTTTAGAACAACTACAACCACAAGATTCAGCACGTTTATCACACGCTTTGCTTGTGGAAATCACATAAATGCATCGAGGTAAAAAGTCAACTGTCTCCCTGTAATATGAAGTGAACTTGTCCCCGTCACCAGCTGTAGAAATAAATGAGTCTGTGATATGAAAACTGACGTGACGTGAGAGATGGAGATTGTTAAAAGCAAATTCAACGTGAAACTGAGTAAACATCTTTTCCTCTGCAGCTGCTGCGGCTCGTCAGCGTGGGAACACACAGGTACAACAAAGATCACTGATGATCACTAAGAGCCACATTATAGTAAAAGCACGTGTGGTTTTGGATGTTGACCATAATATTAACATTAAAAAAAGGTCCAGATGGTGCAAACTGTCATCTCATAACAAGACCAAAGACTAGTGTTTAATGAAAATACTACAAGTAAAAGGTCTAAATTCAAGAACCCAGTTAAGTAAAAGTACAAACACTTTCTGAGAGTTATATTATTATATAAATCACATTATTGGAATATTTTTAATGACAGTTCATGATAGATTTCAGGAAGAAGCCAGCTGACCATCGGAGATGAACTCTGGAGGGTTTCAGGTCCAGAGACTTGACCTCCATGAAGAGCAGCTCGTGTCCTGACGTCTTCTGAGATGGTTTGCCGACAGAAAGTCTCTCCACAGAGTCACATCTGCCACCGCTGGAGGACACATCCAGTATCACCCAGCACCCAGTGTCCTGCTTGGACCCCTCCCTCAGAGAGGAGAAGCAGGTCGATCATCACACCCCTCTGTAGACCCCATTTTCACCTGTGCACCATCGTTCACCTCTGATCTGGAACAGTTTCTCTTTTTCAGGTACTGCAGTGAACTTCATTGTGTAGAAATATACATTTGGAAAGTATAAATAAGGAAAATAAGACTCTTTAATCTTGATCTTACTGTAACATGAGCAGCACTTTAGTGGTGCAGCTGCAGGAGGTGGAGCCCAGTTCACCTACTTCAGGTCCTGTTGTAGTTTCATCTGTCCTTTTCTAGAAAGTGGGCACATGCAGGAAGTAAGTAAGTGCAGCTGTAGAGGTAGAGGCTGGTAAACAAGTGGAGTACTGGAGTAGAAGTACTTCGTTACTTCCCACCACTTGAGCTGTGCAGACAGTCTGCTGTGTCCTGCGCGTCCCCGCGGCTCTGCTGGCCTGCCCCACGGTATCCCGGAGCGCTCGCTCCCGCGCCGGGCTTGTGGAAAAAACTGCAGCGGCTGTTGGCGGAGCCACGCAGGGAGAGAGGGAGAGGAGCTGGGGGAGAAAAATCACTGGCTCCGGCAAGAGTTGAGCCGCACACGCTCGGATTTTCCTTCTTCCTGCCGAGGACGAGCTCATCCAAAGCGGGATTTACGGCGGCCAAGCGGCGCGGGCACCGACGGGGAGGTGTTCGGCTGTGAGAGGTAGGAAAAGTTAGCCACGGGCTCCTTCTCCACAAATTGAAAGTGTCTCAGCTACAAGTCTCGTCAGTTTTCCGTCGGCTGCCAAGTTCCACTTCGTGCAGCAGCGCTGTGCGTCGTGTCTTTGCGCACAAGCCAGCGGCTCCGTGTGTGCGCCACGGAGGGCCAGGCGGAGCGCAGTCCGCGTCCACGGGATGCAAACACGGCGCAGAAGTTTTTGCTAGCCGTCGTTCGGGCCGGATGGACGGCGGAGAGTTAGCTAACAGCGCGGCGGAGCGGCTCCCTCCGGCCACAGGGTCGATGCCGGAGCGGCTCCACTGGTGCACCTGGTCAGGACCGGACCACTTGTCCGTGTTTACAAAGTGGGACAGGCAGCGTCCCAGACCCCCTCCAGACCAAGAGGGGTCCGGGGACCAGTGGAGGTGTGTGTGTGTGTGTGTGTGTGGGATGGGGGGGGTGTTATATACCTGTATGTTAATATAATAAGAGGATAAAAGTTATTTCTAAAAAGTTACTGATGTGATGTCACCAGGTGAGGTGACATCAGCACGTGAGCCCCCCCCCCCAGCTGCCATCATTAGATGATGAGACAACAACATGTTGGATTGGAGGTGGTGTCAAATGCTGCTCCATGTGAAGCTGCATGGTCAGGTGGAGGTGTGTGTGTGTGTGTGTGTGTGTGTGTGTGTGTGTGTGTGTGTGTGTGTGTGTGTGTGTTACTGTTACTGTTACTGTCTTTGATAGCAGGAGTGATTTCACCAGAGACATGTGGTGCATTTTAGTCCCATCTCTGCTTCCAAAGAATCAAAAGGGAGAAACTGTAGCCCCCAGCGTCACACACAACACTTCAGAATCAGAGCTGTGTTTGTTTTCTGTTTAAAAAAGCTTATTGACGAGTGATGACAGGAACTGAATCCTGAACGCGGGCGTGTAAATGAGCAGATGTGAGGTTTTCATCTTTTGCTGAGCCGTCTACAGTCCTGATCAACCAGACTGTGTAGGAGTGACGAGCAGCAGCAGCTCTGAGCTGAAGCTATCAGTCCGTTAATCGATTAGTAGATCGAAAAGAAAAGTCATCGACGAACCAGTGAAGTCCTTTTTCAAGCAACATTTCCAAAACTACTTCTTCTTCTTCTCAAAAATGAACATTTGCTGTGTTTTCTTTCTAATGAATGTAATATTTTTGTCAGACACTTGCTGAGGTCACCGACCAAACGATTGGCTGATCGATGGACACAGTGATCACTACGTGTGGCCGTGGTGGTATTTAAAAAGCACTTCTGGCAGCTTCACTGTCTTCACGCACGTTAAAAGCTCAGAGTTTGGTTTGCAGGTCAGGTGGAAACCTGGAAGCAGCCGTCCCAGTCCCAGCTGTCTGAGCCACGGTCTGCTCTCACACAGCGCAAAGAAAAACTGCTAATTAAATCACTTAATTGACCGATGATTTCACATCTAGATGCAACGAGCAGCGGAGGACACGGTGTGTTATTCGTCCAGGGTGGACTGTCGGGGGTGTACGAGAGCAGCACGTGCAGAATATTGTCTCCTGCAGGAGGAAAAGGTCTTTGTGAGGCTCCGAATGAGTCGAATCCTGGTCTCCTTTCTGTCGTTTTTGTGCAACAACAAGTTCGGAGGCCTCGTGTTGATGTGAGAGAATGTGTTTATGAAAAGTGAAACATTCTTCAGTTCCAGTGTCACAAGTTCAGACCAGCGAAAGTAGAAGCCCGTAGACACACCAGATGAACGAGGTCGTTCTCGCGGGACCGTGGGTGTCGCTTCTTGTCTTTACTTGCTCCTCACGCTTGTTTTGGTTAACAGTCGTGAGCTGACAGTGTCAACAAAGCCTGGCGTCTCTCATTGTTACTTCTTCACCTGTGTAAAGCGGATGAGGTTGGAGGGGGGGGGGAGGCGGATGTACACGAGCTTTCAGATTCTCCCTGTGATAAAGGCCCCGCGGACGCCTGTCCCCAAAGTCTGTGGCACAAATATTTGTGGGATTGCTTCCGTCGTTTCTGAACTGCGAACATGCCTGACATTCTTTGTGGGGAGCAGCAGGAAGACGGCGTTCTGTGGCGATCTTCATCTTTCACGCCGCCTCTGACAGTCGTCCCGTACTTCATGCCCGGAGCGTTTAATGGCCGCCGTTACGTCACGACAGCCGCTCCACCTTTCTGTTTGCAGATCGCCCACATTCAGCTGCAGCACTGATCTACGTTGTCACAGACATAAATGACCTTTTCCCGCTACCACGGGCTCTTTTAGTGTCGTGAAGGAGTGCTACTGATGAGTCGCCGGCCTCGAGGCGTGCCGTGATACGGTGGAGCAGCCTGCCAGTCATCGATAGAACAAACTCTGGGCTCATCTTTGAGCTTTTTAATGATAAAGTGGAAACTTCCTGCTTGTTTTCCGTCTGTGAAACCAAAAACAAAGCTGGATTAAGTTAATGAGTTAGTGCTGCATGTTTAAACACCAGGATTACATCACAGACGTGTCTTTAGAAAGACTTCAGCGTCGTTATTGTCTCTTTTGAATGTAATGAGCTTGTTGTGTACACCACCACACTTACGCCTGAATGTTGTTTTGTCTGTACGTATCATCTCATGGAGTCCCAAGTACCATTGTTTTTCTCCCTGAGGCGTAATAGTATTTTGGGATGAAACTATTGAATTATGTATGAATGCACACGCTAGTCCACTTCAAAGATGTGGAATTATGCACAGTCCTTCTGCAGTCAGTTGCATAAAACTTTGCCTGAATTCCAAATGTTCTTAATTGTGATTGCTGGAAAATGTGTTCCAGAAACGAGAGACGAGTGAGAAGTATGACTGTATCACAGCTAATCTCAGCACACTGGTCTCCCTTTATATCGGCGGAGGCAGTGTGTGCTCATCAGAAACATGTTGGCCAACGTGAATCTCACAAACATTTGCTTTGGTGAAAAGCGGGCGACATAAATAACGGGTTGTTTCCCGGTTGACAGAACTCATGTGCTGGTGTGGGCTCTGAAACAGATCTGTGAGGGAAATGTCATGTGACACTCTGACCCTTGACCTCTCCCCCTTTGCCCTGAGCCAGGGCTTGAGCTAGGTAACAGGTGTGACCCGGAGGTTAAGGAGCGAACACACACACACACACACACACACACACACACACACACAGCAGTGTTACTCACAACACATGCAAATCTTATTACTGTAGTTTTGAATCTGGCTTTATTTTCTCTCGGACTTCAGCATCCGGATGTAATTTGCGGACTGTAATAACACTTCGCCGTGTGATGCCCGACTCTTAATTCTCCGCGGCGTCCTTGAACGAGGCACCAAAGCCGTCCTCACTCCAGGACTGCTGATCTGCAGCTGCGTCTGCACTCTGACCCACCTGTGTGTGTGTGTGGGGGGGGGACAGGTCGAATCATTATTTCTCTATGGAGCTTCACAGTCAGGTTTTAGTCTTTGATATTCTCAGTGAGGTCTGGTCTTATTATAGTTACTAAAACTAAAACTAGGGGCGGGAAAAACTTTTATTAATGGAAAAATAAAAACTGAACTAAGATAAAAAACTAACTGAAGCGATGTTGTGTGCTTAAAAAACTAAAAGAAATAAAGTAAAAGAGGAAACATCTTCACTTTTATCTCCAGCACGAGGAGGCGTTGGTGTTATTGACGATTATAAAACCCAATTAAACCCGACAAACCCCCATATTATAATAAAAAACTAACAATAAAATCTAAACTAGCACATCATTTTTAAACAATAAATCCTAAAGTGAAACAAGCAGAAACAGAAACTGAAGGAAAAATTAAAGCCAAAATGAGAAGACTGCTAAAATAATCCACAGTTTCGCTGCACACATGAATAAATCAGCGAAGTGAAGAGCAGCGTCGTTCACACACTCAGTCAGTTGACAGAAAACGCTGCCTTGATTAAATGATGGGTTTGTTAAAAATGCACAATTAGTGAGATTAGCTAATTAGGCTGGAGGTCTGAAGTTCAGCCGAACACACCAGCATCATTTTAAATTTCCAAATGAGGGTCTTCAACTCCTCAAAGTTCAATCCCCCTTCACTTTTTCCAAATGCCACACACGCTGTGATAAACAGCACTGTTGTCCTTTCGCGGCATCACAAACCTGGCCACGTAGCCGCCCCTCAAACAAAACGCTCCGGTTTCAGAAGGTCAGAGGAACCTGATAAAGTGCATGTTGCTAAAAACTTCAGCAATCGAGTCGGAGCCCGTTTGTTTTTTCTGTTTTGGATCTCCGGTCTTGATATAATTCGTGTTGGCAGCTCCTGGCCGCGGCTCATACCGAGTACACTTTGCAGCTAACAGGCAGCAACACTGCACCTACACACAGTCAGTGTAATGTCATCTGAGTCATCCAGGTGTGAAGATGTCGGAACAAATCAAAGTTATCCTCTGGACTCCAGAAGTAGCTTCGCAGTCAGTTGAGTAGATTGAAAATGTGTGTTGTTTACCAGAAGCCTCTTTTTTTATGAATTCGAAGCTTTCTTCTTAAATTGGAGTGCGTTTCTTCATGAAATCAGGTGTTTTCACTCCTGTGCAGATGCAACTTTAGACCTTCAGACACCAGCGCTGTGTCAGGTCGAGCAGGTGTCATCTGTGGTATGAGTCATTTTCACATCAGTCTTGGATCGTTTGCTCGTCGCAGGATGGAGGATGATGAAGGAGCGGATCACAGTGACTGTGTGATCTTATATCAAGCCAGAAGGCATCTGCTCCTGTCAGGATATTTGATCTATGAGAGAGGGACAATCAGGAGCTGTGCACCTTTCTGTGGATTGATGTTACACGTGTGCAGTAGAGGAGGATATGAGCTTTAATAAGCCTGGAACATTTGTACCTGTGGATGTTTCTGTGATGCAGAACAAGGCGGTAAATGAGAAAATGTTACTTCCAGTGCTGCTCAGTGACGGCTGCCTATCCACAGGCAGCGTACCGCCCACCGTAGACGGCGGTCAGCACGCCTCCAGCTGCAGCAAAGCGAATTCCTGAGTCCTGCCAGGTGAAATTACCGTCATTGTCAATTGAGTCTGCTGGATTTGAAGCAAGCAAAGAGGAAGAAAAGAACGACTTCAGTTCCCCGTTGAAAGGGCTGTTGGAGTATTTTTCTTTTTTAGGCCATTTAAGCCTTTTTTCTGCTGCCCCCGTCCGTCTGTGCCAGGACGCCCACTCACTCCTCCAAACCGGGGGTGTGCTGACCTCAGTCTGCTGTACGCTGCCTCTGCACAAGTACCTCATGCAACCCCACTTTGAATAATACGAACTACCCCTTTTAATCCCACTAATCTTCACTACGCTGCCTTTGCTTTCCACATTTTTTCTCCACAGATTCAGTAAAGCTGACAGTTAGAAACCGTTTATAACATTTCTGTTGGACCTTTTGAGGAATGTTGACTCTGTAAACATCTGTGATGCTGTGGGAAAGTGACGCCTTTGCTGATAAGCTATTAGCCAAGGTGTTGACCTTGAAAATGTAAGTTTAATGAGCTGTTGGCTAAGTTGACGCTGTAATGGAGTAACGCTGCATATAAAACTGTTGAATTAATCAGAAGGCAAGCAAACACTTATTACTGCTGTTTTACTAAGAAATTAGAATGCATTATTCCCATGAGCCTCTGTGCTGCAGCTCTGCATACATATGAGCGTCAAAGCTTCGATGATGCCCATAATGACTGAGCTGTGGCTAAAAGCCGTATCCTGCTGCCCACCCTTTGTCAAACTTTGTCCTTTCGCCAAAGATTTAAAAGTGTGTCTCCTCCTCACAGGGCAGGCAGAGTTCAGCTATTCATCATATCCAACCTGACTTAATGGGCTAAAACTGTTGGACTCAGTGATTTAATGGTGTCAGATAGTCTCCTTTTGAACTGAAGAGTGGGTGTGGGATAGACAACTCCTACCATCACCTCCGTCCTGTGGGGTCCATAAAACAAAGGCTGAACCAGAGCCAGCGGTGATGTAAGTCCTGTTCATCGTTGACGTCCTCCAGACCTCTCACCTGTTTCCCTGCTTGTAAAAAGCACGACAGAGTCTCGTTAATGTGCGTTTAACAGCTGATGGATGTGAGTGATGTCAGACGTTAGCTGTTGCTTTTGGCCATCAGTGGAAAGCCTGATAAATGAAAGCGTGGTGGCGTGTTGGTGAACTTCTTCTTCTAGAGTTTCACCCTGGCTCGCAGACCGTCGTCAGACCTCCTAGATGAGTTTAGTTTGAATATTTCTGAAGGAACGTTGTGGATTGCAGCTGTAGTTTCGTTCCAAGTTTGATATCTTGTGTTATTTCTCAGGCTCCTAATTGCTCATAGAGCTGTAGACTGGGAATAATAAGTGATGCTGCAGCTGTAGCCGCTCCACAGCTACAGAGTAGTTTATTTTGGAGAATTTCTAATTATTTGCGTTGATTTGATTAAGCACAGCTTGTTTTTTAGTCATGTTCCATGTTCTAGCAGCGAACTGATTCATGTACGTCTTAAGCGCAGACTTACAGACTTTAGGGGTTAGCTGATGGACGAAGCCGTCATCCGTGGCTGATGGCTGACAGTCATCAACCACTGAGCCCCCTCTGCCCTCGTAACTCTGTGATTTAAAAGCCCCCCCCCAGTCCACACCAACACTGGGGCCTGAGAACACATGAATATGTATTCTGAGGAGGGTCAGACAGAGAGTGCAAGGTGAAGGATGGGTGCATTGTAATTAATATAATAGCTCCTTGTGCTGGATTTACTAAAGGAAGAACAGCTCATCTAATCAGATGATTTACCGCTTAGTGGAGGAATGTTTTAATTCAGCTGCAAACTTAAAAATGAATGTAAAAATAATAACTGACACCCAACAAACATGCATATAAGAAGTAAGACAGAAGTACGTATACAGGAGGAGGCCATACGATGAGGATAATCATACTTCCCACTAAAACCTTGACCTCAAAAGTACCAAACCAGAAACAAAGAATGTGTCGTGCAGTAATTACTCCATTTTTTGATAACGTGGCCCGTTTAAGAGTCAGTGCTTTCTTTGTTACCACGAAAAGTAGAAACAGTGCCTGAATAAATTCTTCTTCTTCTTCCAAGTTTTGCAATCGCAGCTCCTAATACCTCTGTCAGCCTGAGAACTAACACGGCTCACAGCCCGAGGCTGGAAGGAGAGATGGCCAATAAAGACCTAACAATACGTGGTGGGAGATCAAAATCCCAGGATGAATCCCGCTTCCAATTTCATTTAGAAGCACGGTGCCTTCAGGCCCGCTCTCACAGTTCTGCATTTCTGGTGATTAGATCTGGGTGTGGATGGATGTGGGGCAAAGCAAATAGCTATGAGATACAAATAAAATTCACCATTGACACTGAGGAACAAGTGACATGCAGTCACATGTGTCTGAGTCCAGCCAGCACATGTGCACACTCCACATCCCCACCGCTGTCATCAGGTGTCTCTGGAACAGGTGACATATCTCCTGCGTCAACAGAGCTCCTCCAGCTCATCTCAGGCTTTTCATCTTAGGGAGCGACGGACAAATGTGATCGAACGGGGGAAAGAGAAACTCTCCCGGCAGAGTCTGTCCAGAGAGAAAGTGCCTTTGGGTTCACTTTTATTGTGAATGCATGTCTCACATGTCTGTGGTTCAGACGTCTCTATGTTTTGAATTACAGTTACAGGTGCTGTAGGTTACAAAACAACCGGTACATGATCGCCTTGATAGCGTGTTGAACTCCATATATGGAAGGATAGAGCTCCCTTGCAGGATCAGTGGTGATCTATCCACACAAGTATTTGTTTGAGTTAAGACGAGGCCGCCGTGATTGGCTGTGGCGAAGGTGAGGCCAGAACAATCGTGCTTACACAAATGTGTTGGGAGCACAGAAGGGTGCTCGCTTTTGGCCAAGTTTTGACCTCACTAACTCTCATGGCCTCAGCCTGCATCTTAAAATAACATGCTACGTGTTGTGCTGAGCCCTCTCAGACATACCTTGCTGCGTGGGACTTGTTTACCGTGGTGAACCTGAGCTCTGCTCGCTGTTGGAGATTACAGTGCTGGATGGGGGCCACTTACGTGCCTCAATACTATCTCGTACATTCATCTGGAGCTTTTCAGGACGAAGTATGACGGGTTTTTGGAGGCAGGTTGTGTGTTTGTTGGATTACAGAACAGTCATTAGCTGCACAACTTTGCCTGCCAAAGGTTGGACTTTATAAACTGTGTTTTTTGGAGCTTGATTTGAGTTTCTTTTAGTTGGGTGGATGTGTCCTATACAGTCTAAATGGTTTAAATGGCTTTTAATTAGTATCATGACAAAGCTCTGTGGAATATAGAGGTCTACAGATAAGATGGATGGAGGTGGTGGGCGTGGCGCCTCTTTGCACATCCACACTTATTAATGGTTCTTTCCGACACCACAAATGTATAAAACCTTCCTCCACCCTTCTGAATGCTGAACTAGGTCATCCTGACTCACTTATTTCCATCCAAATGTGAAATTCGGAAATGCTTCACTTCTTATCTCTTCTTCATACAATAAGACCCCTTGTATTTTGTCCTAATTCAGTGATGGACTTTAATACCTCTGTGTCTCGGCTTTGGCTGATTGGAGCTATGGAGAGCGCCGTGTTACGTGCTGTCCTGAACCACAGACTGCCAGTGGAGTGAGGATACTGGCTAATCACAGTTTTATTACTGTCACACTGCAGAGACCGTCCGGCAACACAATCTTGAAAAATTGTCAGAAATAGTAATAGTTCCTTTGGATTTAGACAGAAATTAGAAACTGGGGCACCATCCTGTAATGGGATGCAGCAGCATGGTCACATTTGGTACTGTGTTAAACTGCAGAGTAAATCTGTATTGATACTTAATACAAAGGTTTATTTAGATGAATGAATGTGTTGTGTATGATCAGGCTGCATTAGGCTTTAGTAATTAACCCTTCAGCCATGCCATGAGGCAGCAGAACTACGAGATTTCTCCGAACCAATCAGCGACAGTCAGGCTACATGACAGACCGGCAAGAAACCATATATGTAAGTCTTGTAATGACCTGTAAAGTATTTCAATGAGTGCCCTATAAAGGGTTGAATTCCTCACAGTAATTATGTTTACATTCTTTTATTGTCTTTGTGGTTAACAGCGATGATGGGAGGGCACAGATGTGAATATAACTCAAACGTTACTAATAATAAAGAACAAAACTCGGACCAAGCTGGCAGCAGTGATCACTGGGTGGTCGACAATGGACATGACGCAACATTCATGGTGAAAATGCGTCCCAGCGTTCACCACTAGTAAACAAACATCCACTGCCTGACCTTGCCTGACACAGCAAGACTCTTTTCCACAAATAATCCTGTTGGCGCTGCTCAAATTAAATTTGCAGACTCACCCCATTTCCAAGTCACCCTGCTGAGTGAGGCCACCTCTCAAATTACCTGTTAAACTGTCTCACGTACACACACGCGGCCAATCCACGCTGTGATCTCATTAGCAATATTAGCGCATGCCGTGTCTCCCTGTAACTGTAACCCCACCCCGCTTGTGTAAGTGCTTGTTGTTCAGTGCATGACATGATCTGGATCACATGAAGATCGAAATGGCAAGAAAACAAACACTCCCATTCCTCCAGACCCCGGCCCACACCCGGGGCCATACCACAGCTATATCAGGCCGGCAGGCCGACGGGGGCTCCCGGCTGGTCGTTGGTAGGGGATGAGACGAGCGTGACGTGTCCGTCTGAGAATGGTGTGAAAGCCAGCATGTAGCACTTAGAGGAAAGAAGGAAGGGACGTCCCTATTCGGACATGAGGAGCAAGTTTGTGGATTTGGTGTGTGAGCCGACTGCTCGCTTTGTGAATCATCTGTGTGCATGAGTGTGTCATTGTGATAGCAGGTGGGTGTCCTGCCCAGATATTGGCATTCAGCCACTAGGTCTGTGCCATGGAAGGAGGAAGAGGAGGAGCTGGAAGTGCTATGATCCAGAAGACTGTTGACTGACAGGAACAGTGGCTGAGCACCAACCAGCCAATGAGCATGAAGCTGGCAAACCAGACCACAGCACAACAAGCCCCTGCATTCATTTCATTTTGTATGTCTGGACTCTGGGGCAGCAGGCTGCACGCTGAAAACGTGATGTTAGAACATAAGGATTGGTGTGTTGGTGTCTGTTAATGCACATTAAGGAGCAGTTTCAATGCTCAAAGTGTGTTTGTTGTCTTTGCTGAAGGAGAAAAGATTGCAAAAGGAGAATACATGCACACATGTATTTATCCTGGCATGCATATTTTCCCCTTGTGCCAGCACATCTCCTTCCCTCTGGGCGAGTGCTGGAGCAGAACACCTGCACCGACACGTGATGGGGGCTCTGCAGAGATCAGAGGGAACCCTTTCTCTGTTTGTTGCTTTTAGCCTCAGAAGAAGTGAGGTGGTCTTCTGGGGTGGAAAGAGCACTCGGGGGAGGGCTGAAATAGGAAAGATGATACTGTTTCTTGCACAGTGAAATGTCTCTGCTGCTGCTGCTGCTGCTGCTGCTATCATCTCTGCTTAATGTGCCATTGAAAATGTGAAAGTTGTGAAGTGACAAAGTGTAAAAAAGAAAAAGAAAAAATATGTTTCAAAGTAGTTTAAGTGGCTCGAGATCATTGTGAACTAAAGGGAAAGATGGCGGATCCATTCAGACAGGATTCATTTGTCAAGGGCAGATTTTAGTGTCACCTTTTAATACTCAGAAATGATTTTATTTAATAATTTCCTATCGTTGTAGATCTTTCGAAGTGAGAAACAAACTGTCATTGGATAATAGATTATGTTATTCATCACCCTGTTAACTTAATATTGTTGTACTTAGTGTTTATGGCTGTCTGGGTCACACTGATTATTAAGTGCATGATTATTTCTTTAATTCTTTTAACCATCCAGCTGACATTTCTATATTTATTACATACATTTAAAGGAATTAAATGGACAGCTTTGCTATTTACTACATGTTTTTTCCCTCTTACCAAGGAGAGGGGGGGGGGGCTTTACATGGCCGGCCATTATCAACCACAGCCGCTGGTGCTTTCACATTTGTTTTCTGTCTCCATCATCGGCAGCCGTGACTGTTTCTCTGCCTGAGGAATTAGTTTCACTGCTGCGTCTCCTTGGCTCGTTTCTGGCAGTTTGTCATAAACTTCTAGCAGACGATGATTTTCATTGAGAGAAAGTGACTTTCTGCTTCTGCTGGTTTCAAAATGCACGTAGCATCAGCCTCAGGTATCCTGGTTACATGTTGTCATGCATGAAAAGTCCCAAAATGAAGACTGTAAATGGTCTGCTTGAGTGTAAGCACACTATTTAGCCTGAACAGCATCTATAGAGGAATGATTCTGTGATCACTATGAGCAGTTTCCACAGTATAACTTCAATATTAGTGTTAAATATCTATATAAAGACATTGTTCTCATAAAATAAATCCATTTTCTGCTGTAATCATTTGAGAAAATAATGATTTGGTCTAAGTTAGTACACAGTTTTTAAATGGGTTGAAATTTGCCAATTATTTAGTTCTCACTCTCTCAGTGACACACACACACACACACACACACACACACACACACACACACACACAATAGAGATATATATATATATATATAACCCACAGTCACCCTACATCCACCAGCGCTCTCCTTTTAATTAAAAGCTATCTCTCTCGCACACACGCCCAAGTCCCCTATTACATCTCAGCTAGTTAAGAAAGACGTGTTAATTTACTTACTGCATAAGCAAGAATTAGGCTAGCTGAGGAAGCATGACAGAAAGCAGGACATGCATATTAATCAGGATGACTTTGTTCATAAAAGGCTTTAATTAAACAGATTTGTTGGACAACGAAGGGCGTTAAGACTAATAACAAGTAGAGCAAACATATCAAACATACAGTCAGGTCAGAGCTCGTGTGTGCATGTGTACAGTGTACCTGGATTATTATTTATTATGTGTGTAGAATTACCATTTTTTCTCCTTCTACCTGCTTTGTAAAGAACTAAACCTGCAGAATCGAGTAATTTGCATTTATCCAGAATACAGGTAGCAGGTTGTTGTAATTGTACAGTACAAGAGGCTCCAACCAGCACAAAAAAACCCCCTCAGTGTTTAATTGCTCAGCAGTGGGCTCCTCTGTTCCAGTCAGCATTCCTCTGCAGTGCACATTTCAAAGGCACTGAATGCCGGATTTTGCTTTTCGCTGAGTTTCCGAGGCTGACACCTGATGCTCTTCGTTTATTCGGCTCAAACAGGCAGCTGTGTGCAACAAGCCGCTTCTGTTCGCTCACAGGTTTTAGCCTTCGCAGCGGTTCCTGCTGTGTCCCTTCATATGTTCATGCCTCTGCTATCTACAGATCACATACATGCCCACCTCCTGTGTGTGTGATTGGCTATTAACTCCACACTCAAAGCTTTGTGGGGAATAGAAATGATCCACCTACAGATGCTGTGTCCTGTAAAAGCAGCCTGAAGCTTGTTTTACATGTCACTCCCTACTGGCCTGCTGGTTTTATGCTCTCACATTTTTACAGCATCTACAGTAAAATGCACTTTTGCCAAATGAGCTCCATCTAACATGCCAGTGTTTATTTTTGTGAGGCTGATGATGATACGCTTCTCAGTTGGCAGCTCTGAAGAGACATTTTTAAAGACCTGGAGATGGTTTTTGATGTACTTTCAAACAACATAGCATGACACCCACTCTAACAGAAATAGCTCCATCTTTAGTTTTATTCCTTTATTTCTGGACATTGTAGATAACACAGGGGGCAGGGACATCACATGTTTGTTTATCTTTGTACAATATAATCTTTGTATATTTTGTATGATATGGAATAGAGAGCCACATGTTAAGTAAATATCCTGTTTTTTTAGCTTTACAAAATCCTAAACCCCAATTATTGTAGCGCCCGACATCTTCGAAGGGCAGTTCCAACATGGCTGAAGGTTTTTTTCTCTTATTGATTCAAAATAAAGCCTCTCATTTCATTAAGACTTCTTTGCACTTGTGTTCCCTGCAAAAGATCAGCTATTAAGATCAATGCAACACTTGCAAAAAAAAAAAGCCGTTACAGTTCTTGTAAAGTGAGACATGGAGCTTGGAGGAGGGAGATTATCCTTACAATTAGCTCTTCAGCAGCTTGTGGTGAGATTTCATCTGTAGACTCTATACTCCATGTGCTGACTACACCACGGCTCAGGGTAGCAGTAAAAGTGCTACGTTGCGCTCCTGCACAAGTTAATAGGCTTCCCAGGGAGTGTGAGCTTGATCCTGAGTGATGTCTTTAAGGCACTTCATTGAGTTTACATCACTCCATGTTTTATCTGGCCTGCTGCAAGTTTTAATGATCAGTCTTTGTTTTCCTGTCTAAACCAGTTCTGTGTTTTCTTTATACCAAGTCTACATCTTGGTGGATCTGGCAATCTGTAATTTGTGCCAACCGTAAACAACCGGAATCCCACTGAGCATTGCCGTGGGTGGCTGCCCTCACCACGACAATCTGGAGTTTCCCTTTTGTCCTCAAATGTGTCTGATGTAGAGCCAGCTGCCCACCCTGGGAGTCCAACAGTGGAGCAATGGAGTACTGTATGGAGATCAGGGAAGAAAAAGTTGGGTAGGTTAGAGGAAATCCATATTAAACTACTGAAAGAAGAAGTAAGAAGAGGAACTGACCTTGTAATGATAAAACAGGGTCTTTGTTAAGTAACTTGTATCCTGGAAAAGTCAGAGTCCTTTCCTGTCCTCCTGCAGAACCATGTTTAAATATAGACCCTGATGCCATCTAAATGTGATGCAAGTCTCCGGCTCTGGGATCAGTTCAGATGCTTTTCCTGCCCCGGCTCCAAGATGCACAATAATGACATCATGGCTAATGCACTACAGGGTGGTTCTCCATTCCAGTCATTTGTCTGTTCGTTTGGCTTGTTTGTTTGTTCTCAAATATTAAATCCGCTCAGTCACTTGCCTTTGCCTACCCATGCTGCGTTTTCTTCAAGATGCTTAAGTCATGACATAATCCTTTTACCATGGAGACGGTGGCTGGCTTATGTTGAGTTAGGTTGGCATAGATTTGTGGGACTCTTTTGTTGATGGTCTTTTTGTGATCATGTTTTTGCCGATGGTGGTCCAGTAACCCTACAGCTGTTCATGTATTTATCAGAGGATTACCAAATACATTTCAGAACGATACAGACACTGGAAGGGCACGAAATCTTAGAGAAAAACATGCCAATTCTTCCTCTACAGCCTCGACATCTCTAAAACCTTTTTTGTCTGGATTGGCCGACTTTCCAGACTTGTGTGAGGGTCATGGTGACCTCTCGGTTGTCGTCGTCTTGGGAACAGGGTCTTGGCCTGAAGATATGCTCCATGGATCATTGCAAACAGTCGGCTGCCCCTCCTGTGGCCTCCCAGGCCACTTAGTCAGAACACACAACCATCTATGCTTTTCATGTAGAAACCAGAAGGTTTTGTGGATTTTGAGGAGTAAACTGTTCCCTGTATAAATGTTGGTTTGTGCCACAAAAATAAAATGAAGGTGGATCACCAAAAAATAGGATCCTGTCCCAGCAACAATATACACCAAGTGAAGAAATGAAGCACTTTTTAACAGCTGAGGCAGTTGTCTTTCAGTTTGACGTCACTCTATAGCATCTTCCTGGCATTTATCTCCTGGAACTTAACACTGTGTTTCTTTAAAACCAAATGTCTTTCCCATGGTCTGTCTGGAATTAACAGGACTCTAATAAGCGAGGATGTCTAGTCTACGAAACTTTCTACTGCTCAACATGTTTCCAGCCAAGTACAATAATGTCAAACGTGCTTTAAGAGCTAGTATCATGTAAAGTCTTTGATTCAGGTTCTGTTGAGTTTGGCGTGTTTCCTTCCCAAAGGGATCCCTCAGTCTTCGCTTGATTGGAAGATCAAAAGCCCAGTGCTTGTTGTCCAAGGCTCTCGTCTTAAAAGCTGTCAGATCTTACACTTTGAACTTCAGCATCCTGGCATGTCCATTTTGACTCCTGCTTTTGGTCTTGTGGTGATCGTTGTCCAAGCTTTTTGCATGAAACTTGTCCATCGTGGCGTCATAACAGCAGCTTGTAAATCTAGAAAGCCCAATGAGTGGGTACAAACTGCAGCAGTGCTTTTGGGATGCAATAAAACAGTAGCAATAGCCTGGCGTCCTCAGCTCTGTATCAGTCCTGATTACCATCGCTCAGCTGCCATAAAGGGACACATGGAGCTGTTTAACCATCTAAATACTGTAGTGCACTGTCAATTAGAGCCAGAGGAAGGAAGTGGTCACGGCTAAAACGAGGAGCAAAGGTGAGCCCAGGGGAGAATAGACCTGACTCTGCTCATATTTACCGACTCTTAGCGAGCCACTTCTGCCAAACCTCTTGTATCAATGTAGGACCA
Source organism: Pempheris klunzingeri (assembly GCF_042242105.1). NCBI lineage: Eukaryota > Metazoa > Chordata > Actinopteri > Acropomatiformes > Pempheridae > Pempheris > Pempheris klunzingeri. The sequence continues at coordinate 2,474,522 of NC_092016.1, read as the reverse complement.
CACTAAAACATGGCTAAGACATTACAAATACACATTCAATTAAGTTAGTTTGTTTTCTGTGGCAAAATTGCAAAGTATACACGTTGACAAAATGAATGAGCACTCACCCAAATATGGCCATGTGCACGGCACTAACACCTGCATGTGTTCACACCAACACTCTGTTTACCTCCCCCATCCCATCCCCTGCCCACTGGCAGCCAATATTAGTGTTGGATTATACATTAAAGGCTGAGTCATGTTTAGCAAGTGGACACTCTTAAAAGAAAAAAAGAAAAAGGCTTTCCGTGTAAACAGACTCCCCACCTCTAAACCCTTGGCTCTAATAGTTTAGAGCCACTAGCTGGGCTCTACACTAACAATTCCTTATATAGCTCCGTTTCTTGCCTGAGCAGAGTGCAGTATAAAGAGGGCAAAACCAGATTGCCATGCCTGCAGGGATGAATTTAGGGCAGGGGAGTGGTTCATGTCTAATTTCTGTTGACTCATGGCTTTTAATGAGAATTGGGACGTGACAGTGTTGTGGAGACTGAGTTTGAAATGGCTGGTTAGTCTGTTGGCATTATTAATGCACAGTGGCGTTTTGGGCTGTGTGATGTGAGCGTTATGAAGATTATCCCACATCAAGTGGGAGCGGTGATTCCCGTCAGGCTCTTTCTCAGCTTGGTGCCTTGTAGAGAGTCACTGCTCACAAAACAGCCCTTTTAACGTCATGTCTTACAGCTAGACATGTTATTGGATACTGTCAAGATAATGAAGGATCATTTTCCAGCTGAAAAGGGGGACATCTCTGTTTCTTTTCTCGCTTTTTGCCTTGCTCACAGATTATGTGCTGTTAGTGACAAAGCAGGCTAGTAGAGTTCTACTTGCTTGACTAATTGACTGATCAAATAGGTGCCAACATCCATACCTCCATCTAATCATTAATCAGCCAGTCTTGTTCCAGTTCTCCAACAAATATCACAACTTTATCTAGCGTTTAGAAAATGTGGTGCATATGTAAATTACAAGCTGTTCTGTGGTTCTCTTGATTTTAAAATGTGAATATCCCAAAAAAAGTTTAATGTTTATCTGTCACTTCTAAAGAAAATAGATAGTTAATGCCTGCATGTGTGACTTGTGAGGAGCAGGAGGTCTCACGGAGCACTGGATGGTGACATTACACTGACATCTGCCCTGTTGTCTCTTCAATCCCTCGTCTGCAGGAACATTGGCTGCAGCCTTCAGACGCCCTGTGGATTTGTCTGAATCAGCGCGTTCTGCAGCTTCCACGCCTATAATACCCAAGACAACGGGGAGTTGTGTAGCCTGGCAGGTAAGCTGAACTAAATTTTCTGTTTCCTGTTACTATCTGCTGTAGGGCTGCACAATTAATCACATTAAAAGTGCTGCCTCAATTCATACCATTATGCAATCTCTTTGTACATGCAGTGGTTCTGTCAGTTTTGAATTTGCAAGGAGATCTAAGCCCTCCTAATGTCTCTCTAAGCTACTGTACATCAAAAAAGGCTGTTTTACAACACTTCATGTGCTGAGGGAGTGTTCCCCTCCCTCTTCTTGAGGAGCCTGGGCTCGGTTGGGAACTGTTGCTGTTGTGGGCCCAGTAAAAGCTGTAGAGACATGAGTAATATAGTGTTGTACAAATAAACTGCAGCACCACAGGGTAACATAACATCACAAATTCAAAGTATACAACCAGCTGCAACATCACCACGGTAAGACAAAGGACAGGGCTCTTCACAGACAGACTGGGTTTAATGTGTTCTTCATTCTGATTTGACTTTACATAATATTCTAAGTGAACTGTGTTATACACAGGGTTAGTCATCCTCTGAGGAGACGTGTGTTTCCCTTTCTGCCATCGCTGCCCAACCGGATATTTGTCAGTTCATTGCCTTTGTGGCCACCGCTCTGTACATCTGCCTTTCTCTACCCACTATTCTCATGCTGTAGCACAGAGGAACAGTCAAACTAGTCAGACTACTCAACCACCTCAGCCTGTTCACTTGGCTCTTTGTGGTGGATGTATGGCTGCAGGTCTATTTGAGAAAAGTCTACAATGCATCATGTTGTTATAGTACTTAGCAGGTCAGAAACATGTACCAGCTTGCTACCACAATGGTAAGAGATGTGATTTTCAGTGTAAAACTGCATGTTGGAAGCATTTAGAGTTCTGTTTTCATTCTTATTCAGCTGTCTGCTTACATGTTGGAGTTTAATTCAAGTCCCGATGATTCAGTATATATGGAATGGTTGTTTTTAATGTGCGCTCATCTTCTCTTGCTGGGAAATGATTTCATCCACTCTGACTTCATGGCCAAGGTATTTCAGAATCGTAGCTTCGCATCACCTACAAAGCTCAGCAGCTATTTCTGGCCCTGCTTTGTTTTTGTTCTGTCTTGGTAGTTATTACCTCGTCTGCTGTGATGACGGAGCGTGCTATGTTGTGCTGTCTCTGTAAGCCCCTCTGCATTTAATGCCAAAATGATTGTCATTGCTCTTCATATTTTCCATTCTTACCCCCCCCCCTGACACATTTGATGTGTTTTGTCTCTTGTTGTATCCTGGTATCATACTGCGCTATTGTTGCTACAACAACAATATTTCATACTACATGTCATAAAAGATTTCTTTCTGTTTTCGTACTGAAAATGTGGAGCTCCAGAGGTTATCTCTATATTTCTGTGTTTACTCTTTGTGTGCAAGTCTGAATGCTTTTCACGGTTTTTAGGATATTCATGGTTAAGTGTTTGAATATTTAATGCACATGTTTGTTTGCATTTCTATTTCTGGCTGATTCCTGGTGTATGAAAATGAAAATGCACTTTTAGTAACTTTAAGAACTCAAATTTCAAAATTCAAATTTTATATAATTGGTGACATTTTAATATGTTTTTGTCACTGAAAACATTTCAAACAAGATAATGAACAGCTATAGTGGTCCATTGTTTCACCGTGCAGAGGATCGTGGGTGATCCAGCTGTCATGTGAGGCCTCTAATGATTCCAAGGCCTAATTAGCACCATAGCAAAATCCCACATTTGTCTTTAGATGGACTTTGAAATGGCTTGAGCATAATTGGACTTGCCAGAGTCCAAGTCAGCCACCACACTTTGCACTTTGTTCACACGCTCCCACTGATGGACCCTGCCCCTTCCAGTCTCTCAGAGGATCATGGGGGATCTTGAGTGGGGGATGACATGAGTGGGTTGTTTTTGACGTAATTAGCTTCTAACTGCTGATTCACTGATAGTGAGGTTATTAACTTAAATGTGCCCAAGAGGACGCCAGAATGTGGCATCCACATCTCTTCTTGATTTCCTCTGGGGAGCTTAATTACTGAGTTCAGGGATTGGGGGTGTCTGGGGTCATAATTATCTACAAATACATGATAGCAGCAGTGGTGAAGTCAGAGCTGTATCACCGCTACCAAAGTCAAAGCTTGTGCTGTTGTGAAATCGGATTTATTGACATTCTTTGCTAGAGATTGGAAGAAAGAGCTGATTAATGATGGATTTAATTGCCAGGAAGATGTAACTACTAAGCTTGAAGAAAATAAAAGTATCTGCCTGCTTCTGCTCATTTCTGTCAGTTCTTGGAAAGTAGCACAAACATCTTGAACTCTGTCGTCAGCCTGTGTAGAAATGTAATATGAACAGTTGTTGGCTTGTTTTGGCCGGCGCAGGGATGCAAATCAGCTGCTGTCAACATCAGCATGCTAGCCCAAAGCAAACTGGTGTAGTCTGCATATAACAGAACAAGACTGAACCGGCTGAGAAGCTAATAATGAATGGATTGAAATGAATTGCTTTGACCTCATGGTTTTAAAAAGCTTTAATATCTTTATTTTTCATCCAGATCCTGATATAATATTTGCAATGATTCATGGGAAAGTGCTGCGCTAAAATACCATCCAAATGATTTTCCTACCGTCCTGCTGCTTCATTCTTTTCTCTCTCCTTCGTCTCCAACAGCTTTCTCATTACAATAAAAAACTAAGCTTAGCACAACAGATGAATCGAGGCCGATCACCTCCCTCGTCCTGACTGTTGCTGTAGACCTCCACCCTTTTTCACATTTTAGTGACACGTGAAGTCATTAGGTCAAATAATGAGTCTACTATAGTCTATATAGTATATCATTCATGATCAAGTTTGGTTTGGTACCACAAGCTGGTGACAGCCTGGTTACTACATCTACAGCTCTGGTTACTGCATCTAGAGCTCTGGTTACTACATCTAGAGCACCAATTACTACATCTAGAGCTCTGGTTACTGCATCTAGAGCTCTGGTTACTACATCTAGAGCTCTGGTTACTACATCTAGAGCACCAATTACTACATCTAGAGCTCTGATTACTACATCTAGAGCTCTGGTTACTACATCTACAGCTCTGGTTACTACATCTAGAGCTCTGGTTACTACATCTAGAGCTCTGGTTACTACATCTAGAGCTCTGGTTACTACATCTAGAGCTCTGGTTACTACATCTAGAGCACTGATTACTACATCTACAGCACAGGTTACTACATCTACAGCACCAATTACTACATCTAGAGCTCTGGTTACTACATCTAGAGCTCTGGTTACTACATCTAGAGCACCGGTTACTACATCTAGAGCTCCGGTTACTACATCTACAGCACAGGTTACTACATCTACAGCACCGGTTACTACATCTACAGCACAGGTTACTACATCTACAGCACCAATTACTACATCTACAGCACTGGTTACTACATCTAGAGCTCTGATTACTACATCTAGAGCTCTGGTTACTACATCTAGAGCACCGGTTACACAATCTACAGCACCGGTTACTGCATCTACAGCACCAATTACTACATCTAGAGCACTGGTTACTACATCTAGAGCACTGGTTACTACATCTAGAGCACTGGTTACTACATCTACAGCTCTGGTTCCTACATCTAGAGCACCACAAGCTTCATTCCCACTGGGGGTGAGAGAGGTCAGTGCTTGAGTCTCACTTTGAAAGTCTGGTGTTAATGTAGAGCAGCACTAATATATTTGCAGACCATCAATGGTGGTAAATATAAAAAAACACATTGCTGTAGGTCAGTTTGCCAGAAGGAGAAAAGAAGAAGAAAATGGTAGATTTAGAGTTCATTATGTTGAGGTATGACTTGAATTAAAATGCTCTTGTAATGTGAGGGCTTCACAAAATGTCAACCCCCAAAACTTCCTATTTCAGCAACACGCCGGCTCTGAAGAGGCCGTGTTTTTATTTTGTCAGTGATTTACAGGATTGTTTTGGAAGAAATATGTTACGGCTTGAAGGAGGGATGTGTGTAATTACCTAGAAATGTTCAGACAAAGAGGGCCGTGAATGGTGAAGTCTTCAAACGGCCTCTTCAGAAACATTTAAGTGTGACATCAGTTTCACCTAAACACACATCTGTAGGGAAGTTATTGTTCTTGGCAAGTTGCCTCACTAAAGCATTAAAAAGTTCTTGTGCTATGTGCTACATGAAATTAGCACATTGTAAAGGTTTCTCAGCCTTGGGATTGACAGCCTTGATGCATTATAGATTAGATTGTAAATTAAGTTGTAATCCTTATAACATGTCTGCCTGTACAACTACTCCCACAGGCCCACTTTTTTTTTTTTTACTGTGGCCAAAATGTATGTGGAAGTTCAATTTTCTACTTTTTTCTTACATAATTCTGTAGTAGAATAAAATTATCCTGTTTTTAGTTTTAACTACGTATGATCCCAATGTAAGGCTGCAGTCTAATACTTCATCTGTTGTCTTACCTGCATCGTGAAGATCTAACCGGCATCAGTAGACATGAGAATATGAGCTTCATATAAATTAACTAAATAAAATGTTCAGCCTGTATTTGCAGATTTTAATGTTCTCTTCAGATGCCTGTGGCTGTGCGACAGAGGCCAAGTGTAGCGCTGGAGTCTCTGTGGAGTTTTCGGACCACTCAGTGTGTATTGACTGGTAGTTTGTATGTGTAGATATAGATCCATCAAGATTACACACTGTTGACTCATGGAAGCTCTTTAAGTTACTCTGCTTATTGATTGCTGCATTTCTCTGCTGTGATTGTCCTTGATAAATAGATTAGGATGTGCCCTGCTTTTTGCCTCTAGAGTTACCACTTCAACAGTGCTCACTAAAAGTGCCCTCGCTATCTGGCTGTGGCAGTAAACAATGCAGAGTTTTCCCATTAGGATCCCATTGATAAGGTTTGAATCAATTAAGCCACAGAAAGTACCAAACTTCCAGGAAATGTAGTGTGAAAGTGGAAAAAGCCATACCTTGGATAGTGCTCTGTCCTTGAAACCCATCATGTCAATGGATCCAAGGTCAGCGCAGATCAATAAATGAGTGGATGTCTGGAACATGTATTCCCATCACACACATGCGTCTCCCCTCCCTCTCAATCCCCGCCTTTCCCATAAGGCCCCACTAAGTGGACTGTGGAAACCAGCAGCTGTTGGAGTTCTCATCAGAGCACCTCGGCGAGCGAAAGTGAATTTCACTGAGGGATCCGCACAAGTCTGAAACATCAATATCAAATGATCCACGGTTCAGCTATCTGCTTCATTTCTTTAACCGTTAGTCAGAGGGAATCTCCGAGGGATAACCAACAACACCAAACACCACAAGTTCATCAGAGTTACACACTTTGTAACATGCACTTTATATGCAGTAAGGAGCACTCACTGATCACATGTGGTGACATCACTCACACCAACTGGTTTTCATTTTAAAGATTTACAGACCAACTGTAAAATATTAGTAACGGCTTTAAAACACAAGAGCACCTGTAGACATAAAAACTGTTGCTGTATTTATTCTTAAGAAACAAAAGGTCTCCCGTCCTACATCCCAGAAGAACACTAACCACATGTTTGAATTATATTCTTGCTTTCTCTTGCCATCACCCTGCTGATGGAACAAAGGTCAAGTGGTAAAATGACGCCACTTTGACATCCTGAACCTTCTCGGTCCAGTGGCAGTCTTGGTGGATTTAGGTACCTATTCAAAATGCTCAAAGAGGGGTGGGTGGCAGTCTCCCCTGAATTCCACCAAGCTGTGACCCCCGTCCCCTCCACGCTGCTTGCTATAGTTATCCCAGGCCTGTTTCAGCTTAGCTATGGCAGGAATGTGCCATTGCATGAGAAGAGGTCATTGCTCCTCATGGCCTGCAGTGGCTGTTTCCCAGTCCTTAGTCAAGGCTGCCAAGATATGGGCCTGGTTTCCCACGCATGCAGCCACCCCCCCATTCATCAATGAAGAATGTTGATATCTATTATACAGGGAGCTTAACTCTACTTTATCTAAGCTATTTCCAGGATGTGTCCGTGGTTTATTTTTCTCTGAGGCTCTTCTTACTCATGCACTCTGGTTTTTAAATAAACTTGTGCTCCAGTTTATGGTTATCTTACAAATAATAACTTCAATACTAATATACTAGTACAAAATCAGCTATACATTTCCTGTAGGGGAATGATTCGAGCAGTGACCATGCCGATCTTGACAACTATTACCACTATGCCATGAAAATGTATACAGATATTCATGGTTCCATGAGGATACACCTTTATGACTTTGGTTATCCTGACTTTGACCCTACAGCGCCGACAGCAGGTCCATTTTCATTTTCAAATTTCTCAACATCTACTGCGTATGGATTAATTCTTTGGATTCTTTATTGAGAACATCTCAACAACTTTTCAGGCTGAACAATTCTTTGGTTAATGACCAAATACCATGCTACCATGCTAGTATTATCATGATGAGCATGTCAGCATGCTGGTGTGAGTTATTAGCTCCAGAACAGCCTCAAAGAGCAGCTAGCATTGCTGTAGACTCTCATTAGTCTTTTTATATGTCTTGATATTATATTTCCCTCCACACACTCCTGCCTGTCATCCCTGGTGTGTTGCACAGCCGCCACAACATTGTAATTTAAGCTGCTTTCCCCGCATCTTAACCCATAAGTATGCTGGCAATTTTCTGGGTCTCCCATCATGTGGGATTAGGAGCTGGAGTCGATTTTGTGTGAGATGCTCTGAATAATTACGTAGCTCAGGACTCTGACTGTAAATATTTCATCAATGGCCCTGATGGGAACAAAAGCAGCAGCGTTCATAGCTAAAGCATGTGGAGAGGAATGACATTTTTGTGTACGTGTGACATTTTATGGTGGTGTTCATCTGAAGACAGGGATATTAGCCCTTGTGTAATGGAACGGCTTAGTCATTCTGTCCTTGTGCACAAGGAAGCAGTTCTCTCAGCCGTGGTTACACCAGGTTTCCATTGCCTTTCCATTACTGACTAATGCTAATCATCCGAAAATTAAACACAGTAAGATATTAGTAATCACTGGACTGTTAACAACTAGATAAGTCAGACTGTAGGTTCAGCTACAGACAACTCATTTGGAGCTGGTACTTTGTCAGTGTTTGCCCAAGCACTCCTCCACAGGGTGGACGGTTGCTGTCATGGTTCAACGTGGACTCTTTGGTGGAAGGCTGATTTCTCTACCCACCAGATCAAGCTGTGTAGATACTTTCCCATCAGTTCACGGTGAACACTCATGGACGTTGTTTGATTCTGTTTTATGGTGTCTGCCAACTTCAGATCTGCACTTCAGGGTATTGTAGCGGGGGGAAGTCCCTGACTTTTGTAAATGAGATCTAGTTACTTCGCACGGTGTCGTGTAATCTGTGTTGGATTTATCGGCCACTAGTCTGCCCAAAGACTTTCAACTTGATCTGTGCCGAGCCCTTTAGTCTGACCACCTATTGTGTCACTGTTAAGTCAACCTTGTCTTGCCTGGCTCTTCAAACAAGCTGAAGTTTCAGCTGTTCAGCCTTTGCCCCCCTGTGCAGTTTGGGCTTTAAACATGGAATGAGAAATTGGATTTCGTGCTTCAGAGTTGATGTTTATGTTAAAATTGAAAATTGATGTCAGTGTTCAGGTCACAGTTCTGTCTGTAATGTCATCTTACTGCAAAAACATTTGAAATCTGGTGCTTTTTTTTACACTACTTGGATTTTTATGGTGTTTCTAAAACCTTAAAACTGTTCGGAGAGGCTTGTAACATGAGGACATTTGGGCTTTTTAGCCTCAGGAATGGCTCACTTGTGAAGCTGCAGGTCTGATTTCTGCTTCACCTTGTTTGCAGCTGTTCAGAAGTGTTGCTGTGTGCATCCTGCAGGCCTTACTTTGAGATCTGTCTTCTATTCTCTTGTGTCCAGATCTCTCTCTTATACTCTTGGGCCCTTTGATACTCATATTCTTTGATCGCCTTTGGCAAAGTTTGGAAAAGATTGCCAATAAAAGTGTGCAGACACTTTGAAGCATGTGAAGGAAAAGCTCTGTAAAAGTGTTTCTACAAATCTGTAGAAATTGATAAACCGAGCGATTGGTGGGGTCTTATTTTGACCATGTATGCACACGATCTATCACATGATTGATGTGACTCAGTATTGCAGGTGATGTGCAAGGCCAGATAAGGAAGTGATCGAACGTCGCCTGCGAGGGATTTATCACTCTGTCAATGTTGAAGGGATTTAGCTGCTATTAGGATCACATTACAGCTGAAAGGTGAACCTAAACACGTATTACGCTGCACCAGGTTTCTTGACAAACTAGGAGCTGTCCGGTTGAATGTGATTGCTGAGAATATATGATCTTGTTTCACTGGAAAGAGGTTCTGACAGGCTCGGGGGCTCTGTAACAATTGATTGAATATGAATGTCATATAAACCACATTGCTTCCCAGAAAGAGAGCTCACATGGATTTTCAGAAAGAGGGATGGGCCGGTTCAAGTGCGGCCTCCTGCCTTCACGGTCTACTGAGCTATTGTATAATCCCACTGTCACAATCTTATTAAGCCTTTGGCATATGGAAATACTGGTTCAGACCAGAGTAACTACTGACCATTGTCATCTGGCTGGATGTTATGCGTGAGGAGACTTGAGTTTCTCGGCTGCATATGTAATCTCGCCTTGTTGTGACTCCTCCACACCGGGCCGGACCCCGTCCATCCCTCCCTCTATTGCGTGTTTTCTCAGCTGTGTTTACATGCCAGCTCTCTGAAACTTGAAGGGTGGGGTGAAAGCCTTCCTCTGTCCCAGATTTGACATTTGTCAGGACTCAACATCACTCGTGTTTTTCTTTCAGCTTTTATCTGATGCATAAATGCTAGCTTCAAGCTTGTGCACACATTTAAAACACTTTTATGTTAAAGAGAAATATATTCTTAGTATTCTAATTACTTGCTTGTTTTACTGATGTAGTCTTGTGATATTTAATTGAGCTACAATACCTGCATATTAAAGCTGCAGCCTATAAACCTCAAAATGTTTGACACAGTTTTGATATATTTAGATTAACTGAAATATGTCTAGCAACTATTTAAGAGAACGAGCTCACAAAAAGGTTTCATGTATGTGAAGCTTTAGAGTTTCATGATGACGGAAAGATTTTAGTAAAAGGTATATTCTTAATGCTGACCTTCAACTTCATATGAACAAATTTCCTTCATGACAAATAAGGCAAGCCAATCAGTCAGTTAGCAGGCAAGAAAAACATCTATACGATATGCATTATTGATGAGTGTGAAAATGGAGCCTCTGAGCTAATAGGTAATCATTCATCTGTGGTGTACGGCACATTTGGTACCCTCCATCTATGAGAGTCCACTTGTTGGCACTCACCCCACCCTCCTGCTCTGTTATTGATCATTTGTGCTCTAAGTTGGCCCATTTTGTTCCGAATAATGTGTAATCTGTATGCATGTGCTGCAGTCAGCCGAGGGCCTGGGAATTAGAGAATCTGGAGTAGAAGGCAGTATGTGGTGACAGATCGCCTCAAAGGGTCAGTCGGCCCTCGAGGCGATCTGTAGGGTCACCTTCTTTCTTCCCATTTTGTCGATGATGTCTCGTCCCCAAAATTACAGGAAAGACGGGACACGATTCAGTGTTTCCTCTAAGATCTTTTTCCAACAGCGGAGGGAAAGAGATTTGTTGGACCTGGTTGTTATACAAGTGCCATTGGCAAACTTGGTGCTACGCTGGAGGTCAGTTACTATCGATAGATACATTTAAAGTATGAAATTAATTCTCACTTGGCTGCGAAACAAACTTTAGAACATATTTATTGACTATTTATTCATACATTTATTCATTTTTTCCCTTCAAAACTTTGGATATAGCGAAGAACTTAGGTAACTTCCTCACTGACATCAAGCATCTTTCTCTTATAGGAATAAAGAAGAACCTGAAACTGCAATTTGAAATGTTTTAATGCATAAATCATATAAACACCAACGTTTATCAAAGTAACGTTACCAGTATTAAGATTGACTAAGTTCAATAATATTTTACGATATATAATTAATATTAATGATGATTAGTTGGCCAATGGAGAATCCACTGTGAATGTGTGTCTTCAAACTGTAAACTCTCTCTAACTCTAACTCAATACTAGCTAGTTACAGTTGTGTCTTGTTCTCTGGTAACCTAATCTCATCCTCTGACCTGTTTCTCAACTGGAGAAGAAAGTCCTGAGCTTGGGCTGTTGTTTATTTGGTTGTGCAGCCTTTGTGAAGTGTTTGGTGTCACTGTTTCAGCTCTGCAGTGTCATGTTACTGCCTCTTCACAGCATTTCATAAAGTTCTTAAGCAAATAATAATTATTATTATTATTATGGAAAACTTATAAGGGAAAGACTGCAGTCAGTGATGTTTGATTTGGCTTTAAATCTCAGTACAATTACACATTACGACTACTAAAGTCACTGAAGAATAGTCATTGAATGCATTAGTGGAGTGCTTCACTAGATTGGAGGTGCAGCGTAGAGGAAGCTAGTTAAACCTGATGAGCCCGGCTGAAAGAAGAATATCACATCAGGCAAATTCTACTCATCGATCCTTTTTTTCATTTTGCCATTTAGCTCAAGCAGCCGTGACATGATTGGCTATTTTTATAATGAAGATGGACAGTGTTGAAAAATGAGTATGCCTTTGACAAATCCAGAAACCAGATGGGGGACTTGAACTGGTAATGCCATCAAGATGTTAACGGCGAGGCTATGTCACTGAAAAAGAATGAGACCGAGTGATTACCCAGGGAGTTTTTGGAGAAGTGCACTGTCTTTGTTCCTCTTCCTGTACCATGAGGATAACCTTAGCCTTTCAGGCTCATTACCGTTTAAAGCTTTGGGTGTCAGATGGTGTGATTACAGGCAGGATGACATGTCCAGTGTTACTAGGGACACAAAGCAAGTTCAAATTCAGCCATATTAGTGAAAAATAAAGGGCTATTATTCTATTAGCAGACGCCTGTGACATTGTCATGTTAAAGCGAATAGCCGGGGGCAGACTGAGGCATTTAACTCAATATAAAATGTATTCTTAACTTGTGTCGTGACTACAAACACTGAAAGAGGCTGCAGCACATAATCACATGAGAGTCTGCCAGAAAGTAGAACCCAAAGAATGCCTTTGTTTCTGAAGAGATGAGCACTGATATGTGAAAATCCCCTGTGAGCTCTTACGTTGCGTCTCATAACGGCTAAGACTGTGACTGTTTCCTCCCAGTGTCACAAGGTAATAACTTTCTGTCCATGGATTGATAGTCTGTCCCTTTTCTTTGGAAACTTTATGTGTTACTCATGCCAGAAGGCCCACAGAGCCAAATCTGTCTTCAGATGCCAAATGGTCAAAATTAAATTAGATTTTAGAGAGCTTGGCAGGGGGACAGGAAAAAAGGGGAAACTATTTTAGGAGAGAAAAGTGGGACAGGGTTAAAAATTGACCAGAAATATAATATCTCTTTCAATAGCCCATAAATGTGAAAAAGAAAAGTAAGGCGAATCCCTGGTGGAAGAGTTTATCTATTGCAGGAGTTTTTTTGTTCTGCAGAAGAGTGTTGAGGACTGAGGACATTTGTCTGAAGCCGACCAATCAACGCAGAGTAGATAAAAACTATTTGAACTAAAAGAATTAGCAGGCAGTGATGAAAGCATCATCTGTGATGTCTGTATTACAGTTAACTGCACAGGGAATGGCCACTATATATAATAATATAACTAAGTAATATGAAGTAGTAGTTGTGCTGTCCTGATTACCAAAAATAGGAGAGAATATATTTCTTGGATGTCTTGAACGTCCGTTCTGAGTCGTGGATTGCGGAGTTAGGATGAAGGCGAAACAAGAAACATGGCATCAGACAAGTGTTATCGTCACAGTAATGCTTTTTTATTAGATTTCATATCGGGGGCAGCATGCATGTGTGGAGGGCATCAGATGTGCAGTCAGTCCCTCCCTTGGAAGCAGTGATGCTAACGTGTCCCCTCTTTTACCACTTTAACAGTGTGTTTAACTTCCAGGAAAGATTTCAGGAATGGCAGTTCATATATAACCTCCACTTTATTTATCTTGTCCTCAAGATGGAGGCAGTAGCACTCAGATATTGTTCTTCTGCTCGTGGAAGTTAAATCTGCTCAAGGATCATTAGTTGCAGTCCTGTGCTACAGTCTGCAGCAGCAGCAGCCTCTTGGCAGCTGTGTTTCTCCATCTACTGTTACACAACATCACTGGATAATTACATAGCATGAAATACGGCTTGTTTAGAAGACTTGGCAGCCACGATGTTTTGCTTTGTTTTCCTTAGTTTTGTCAGGACTGTTGTGCCACCTCTAGATATTTAGAATGATTCAATATTTAGCCCTAAAATCACACTCAGGACGGAGTCCGTTCCCTCTTTTAAAAGGGTCGGGTTCACATTCCTCATGATGTTGGTGTCATGTAACATGACAGTCTGCGTTGGCTTAAGCTCATCGTGATATTTCAAAGGCTGAAACTCGCAGCAGTCCAGAGCTACATTGTTATGAATCCACAAAACCCTGTCAGGTTGCAACGTGATACGGCTCTTAAAGCCTTCATCGCCTGATCCACGGTTCTGGCTGTGTTGTGGCGTCCTGTTGGTGCATGTCTCTCACAAGCTCAGCTGTTGATGGAATGCAAGGCTGGTAGAGTTTAAATATTTCTCCCGACAGATTGGCAGAGAAGCGCGAACATCAGAATGCACCAATTCAGGCCAGAGCAAAGCAACCGAGCATGTCCGGCGAGGCTTTCACCGGAGTGTGCGTGGTGTCTGAAGCGGTCTGCAGTGCTCCAGGTTTGTAAGATTGAGGTCGGTGAGGTCAGGACTCTATAAAAACACGGGGAACAGGTACGAGATTGTGAGCACGCATCCAAGCTCGGAAAGCACCAAGCAGACAAAGTGAATTGGCTTTCACCTGCTGGCGAGCACCCTGACCCTAACCACGGCCAGGGGGCGGGCTCCCCTGGTGTCCTGGAGCTGGGGAGGAGGTTTAAAGACTGGTTCAATGTTTTGTGTGCGTCTTCTTGAGTAACGGAGGTAAAAGGAGAATAAACTGGTGACCCCCCCCCCCCTCGGTATCCAAAACGCCGGATAGATGAAGAGCAGTTAGGTGTTTGGCATTTGTGAATCAATTCAGAACTGTAGAGAAAAAGGATCACGACTATTTTGTGAATTGATGTTTTTTTCCACCAACCTCTACTGAACCATGCCAGCCTTTTTTTTTCTTTTACTTCACAGTTGTTCCTAGAAACAGAGCGTTGAGCATCATCTTTCCGTGAAGAGTTTATTATTTTGGTGTGTGCTTTTCCTGTTGAACTTAATCAGAGGACTCACAAAAGTGCCGTGTTTGTTTGTTGCCTTCCCTCGCTAGAGCTTCCTGCTGAACAAAGCTGAAGCAGACAAATGGAGTACGTAAAAGTATCTGGCAGCATCTTCATTTGCAGACTCGTCTTTACCGTCGCAAGCTCGATTATCCAAAGGCTCGCTTCATTTTCCACACCGCTCTTTTCAGCTGCACAAATCAGTGATCCTGCTTCCATGCAGAGCATAGCTACCAGTGACTTCCCTCATTATTTGCTACCTGGTGAAATATTGCGAATTACACTTCAAAGGGCTAATTTGGGCTTGACATCCTATAAATAGAACTGAGCGGCACAAGGCTGTAAAATGCAGCAGGGATTGCCTCCGCTCACTGTTCTAATGACTTCATTTCTATGCAATGGGAGCAGTGCTGATGGATTTTGATGTCTTGCTGCGCTTTGTGATGAGTCAGTCGTCCCATCTACAGCACTCATCATGAGGGTCCAAATATTCTGCTTAAATAAGTCACACGGCCGTCTTTAAAGTATTCAGAAAGTGACATAATGACTGTGACATGCAGTCTCCCCCTTCTTCTCATTACCTGTGTTTCCCTCTCCCACTTCTGGAGTAACTATCCATATCTATTTGAATATCAAAAGCAGATCCAGGGCTATGACATCGTATTCAGAAATCCAGGCGATGGCAGAGATTATTCAGAAATATTTAACTGCAGATTGAAATGCAGACCAACAGTTTTCCCTTTTTGAATGAACAATATGGCACCTGGCATCCTGCAGCACACAGGACATCTGCACCTATTGTTTTCTATCTAAAATCATGGTGGCACTGACGCTGTAGGACAGGTCGAACTCTTGCAACATTTGTGCATCAATCGACACCCATCGAATAACGTTACACGTAAGTGGACCCACTTCTCTCCAGCAGAGAGAGAGAGAGAGAGAGAAGTGGGTCCATTAAGATAAGAATGGCAAGACACAGACACAGCACATGGCTAAGTGGCGAGAACAAGCTTTTTATTTTCCTGGCCCAAAAACAGAAGGAACGGTGCCCTTGAACACAACACCGCTGACCGTAGCTGCTCAGTGTGCGTCTGCTCGATGCGGCGGATGAGTTGGCAGGGTTGTGCCATTGTTAATGAACGACGCACCTCTTTCCCCTCTTCCAGAGCCCCAGAGTGCACCAGCAGGCTTCATTCACATGCAAAAACTTTAAAAGTATCAGCCTCTCCGTCACGCTTGCTCACAGACCTGGAGGTTGTTTCCATTTTGTAGTTCTTAAATGACGTCTAGGTTCGCCTTCTCCCTCCTGTCAGGTAGCGAACATCCAGCAATCTATTGTGGAGACAGATCTTATACACTTCTACCATTCTTTGTATTCCACCGAGGTCTTTGCATTTCTACCTCTGCTGCTTTCTGTCTCCCTCTTGTGTTTCTCTCCCTCACAGAGTCCTTCGCAGGGTTCTTATCACGTATTTAGTCTAAGACGGGCCCTCAGAGACCTGCTGCAATCAGCGCGGAGCAGGAAGCCAACTTGAGCAGGCTATGCAGAGGGCATTATTCTGACGCTCCTGTCTTTCCTGTCATCCCTCCCTCTTCCTCTGTTCACCTCTCCCAGCTGCTGTCCATAGGAACTCATTGTTATTGCTTTGGGTGTTCATTTCTCTCTAAAATGTGCCCTTGTCATGAAAGTTGATCCAGAGAGAGTATTCAATTGCAGTGAATGACAGTGCCGCAGATTTCTTTGAAATGTTTACAGTGTTCAGAGGAACACGGTGGATGGGAAAATCTTCACAGAACCAGTTATATTTGGAACATAAGGAGGATGTGATGCATAGACTGGGAGCTTGGAATAAGGTGATCTCTCAAGGAAAGTATTCCTGTTCCTATTCCTATAGCACAGAAACCCTTTTGACACAACAGTGAGCTACTAATGGCTTATTGTACCCATTGAGGCTCTTTCAGTCATATCACTGCTTTTAAGATCTTTATTATTCTCAATAATATGTTCTGGGTGTTGGTGTCAGTTTAATGAAATCATGAATAAAGACTCATAGTAGTGTCACATATCAAACATGTCTTTGGCAGCTTTTCACTAAAAAGTACCAGGAGGATATGAGCGAGTGATAATTACACATCCAGACTGATTCACATTCAAATTTGGGTGTGAATGGACATTGTGAACAATGTCTTATAGCTGAGGTGTGTGTGTGTGTGTGTGTGTGTGTTTGAGCGACAGTATTGTTAGTTAATGTCTTCATACTAATTTTATCCTTAGCCAGTTAATCTGCAATACAATATCCAACATTTGCTGCCTTCTCCTTTAACAGAACAAGGTTTCAGTTCAGTGTGTGTTCCAGAAATGTTGGTTTCTGTGTAAAGTCGCCTGTGATACGATCTTTATAGCGTCTGTAGATTTGACAGTACACCTGAGAGCCTACACTCTTCGGATCATTTATCTCCTGTGAGTTTCCTCCACACTGTGTCATTAACTATGCTCTTCAAACCCAGGTGCGTTCAGGGACTGTCACTTCTGACATGTTACAATATTTCAGACTTTGGATATGGTGCAAACTGTGTGTGATATTTAAAAACAGATGTGGCAGCTTCAAGTGGGAAAGATCAAACTAAACGTCTTCTAACTTGTCGGGGCAGGTCAATTTTACATAGATTATAAGAAATGGAACTCTGCCAGTCTATTTATATGTAAATTATCAAGATGTAATGTATTCTGGAGTATTTCATATCAACATTTACTGGTGTGAAGGTGATAAACTGCTGACAGCTTGTTGGGAAAGTGACGCTATCGAGCCCCATTAAATCAGCCTTTACAAGATTACAGAAGAGATCTGGATCTGTGTGCAGGAATCAGAGCTGGAGCGTGTCGAGGGCTGATAATGAAAGCGCACTGATGATTCTATGCATGCAATTCGTTGTAGAACTGAGAGTCAGCTTCCTAAATTCCTGTCTGAGCAGATAGTCTTCAGATCTGGAGCAACACCCAGACAAACCTGATCGGACGCACTGCGTTGGACGGTGAATTAAAATCAAGCGTGTCACTGAACTCATTTAGTTTAAAAGAAAGTTCTACATCCAGTAGATTTCATGCTTGCAGGAGGTTCAGTGTCATGTTTTCTATGTATGTGCTTGCTGAGGTGACAACAAGTGCAGAGGAGGTGTCAAAGAAGGCTGGTGGCTGGTGGCGAGCATACACTAAAATATAGTAACAGCTTTGCTTTGTCCCCAAATATTATTAGAACATGAACGCAGCATCGTTGCAGCAGTCTGAACCTCTAATGAGGCTCAGCTGGTTTCTCTGTGAGATGTCACTGGTGTTGACAGGCGACAGGTGTGATGACTTGGCTTCATTAATGACGTGCTCGTGGCCAAACGAGGCGGGGCGGACCGCTGTCGCTCACCGCTCCCCCTCTGTTAGGGCTCTGCTGTATCCACCGTGTCTCCATATCTGATGTTTTTGCAATGGTCATTTTAGAAACATGGATAAAAACAGGAAAAAAGATATGCAGCGACGTGTGTGTGTGTGTGTGTGTGTGTGTGTGTGTACACTTTCTAGATGTAGTATTTTCTGGAATGCTTGTGTTTCTTTGGCGTCAAGACTCGAGATGTTTACTGTCACTGTGCTACACTTTCTTTCCAAAACTCTTTGTCTTTCTGTGTCACATAGATTCATTTAATTATATTCATATAATCTGCACAAAGTTTCCTATCACATTACCTCGCTTTTTGAAAAGCCTTCCCATCTTTATTTATTATGGGAGGTGTTCCAAATCGTGCTGAATTACCAACTTTGATGAAATTTTGATGAGATTTTGTTGCAGCACTCCGGCTCTTCCCCACACTGCTTAATTTTGGGTTATTCAAGTGCATACAGTAGCTGAAACTGTAGATAAGGAGACAGCGGAAGGTGAAGGCAGGATGTGAAATGCATGCATAATATGGAATATATAAACTATTCAGAACCCTCCCTCTCCTTCCCCGCGATCTCTGTGAACTTGCACCAGCACCCTTTGCAGCCCCGTTGTTTTCTCACGGGGCAGCCATACACGGTTGCTCTATTACTGAATCCGTTTTTCAGGCTTTCCACATGTGTGCATGCTTAAACTGTGACTCAGTATTTTATGGTCACGGATTGATTGCACCATTTCATCACTCTCACCACTTTATGTTCTCTCATCGTGCTAGCCTATCAAATATCCCTCTCCCCTGAATATTTTATGACACGATGCCTTCCTCCGGCTCAGTGAAATGTGTCGGGGCCGATCTGTCGGCGGAGCTCTCTTGTGCTGGCCTTTGCCCCTAAAGTAGGAGGGATCCTGCAGTTTTGCCATTGTTACTATTTAATGGGATCAAATGGCCATGTCAAATATTCATTTTAAATCATCTCCATACTCCTGAGAAGTAAAAGCACAGTGGTAACATGCATGTAATGTAATATACTATCTATCTGTCGCTCAGGAATCACATCGTTATTGAAGTGGCATCGTTTAAAGAATTGGAAATAAGCATTCAAATGACATAAATGAGGCTTGTGAATTGTCATAGCAGTCAACTCACTGTTCTTCTAGTCAAGGACATTTTAGTTGGTACATATTTAAGAGGACACCTCTCTGAACAACAAACAAATGTCAGTAATATCATTAGGCTGCAACATCTAAAGACAAAGTCCCCTGAAAAGTCTCCTACAGTCGTGTTTGTGTTCTGCCTGAACTGATAAATGGTGTCTAATGTGGGTTTTTCTGCAAAATAAGTGAAACTACCTTCTCCCTCGTTAAAACTTTCTCAATTCACAGTTTTTTGGCAGTTTGTAAGTTCAGTTTTCTAAAGTTTAAAGTGGTGACGCTCGGCTAGTTTGCAAAACTGTGATACGTAGCTCCACCTGGCTTCTCCTGCGGTCAGCAGCTCTGAAGCAGGTCCACGTACTGATGTGTAAAGTCTCCTTCTCCATGAACGGGGTTGATTCCTTAGGTTTGTTTTCTTTTAACCTGCTCTTGGCACACTGACGTTTCAAAGCACACATTCTCAGCTATGCTGCTTATTTTGCTCCTGATGCGTCTCGTAGCACATGAAGAACATCACGTGGACATTAACAAGCTTAAAAACTGGATTTTCACTGGTGGGGTCTTAAAGCTTGTCAGTGTTTTTCCTCTTATTTATGAAAGGAAAACACTCCTCCTCCATATTTGTTTGTGTTACAATTTGAGACTTACCAGGAACTCATTTTTCTTCTGTCATATTTCTGCAGGCTGTCTCTTTTTTTTTTTATTCCCACTGTACATTAAACTGAAGAAGCACTGATTTTTTTTTTTTTCCAGCTGAAAACATTTTGCCTCAGTTTTCCGGAGCTGAAACATGTTCAGCAGTAACCACATCGCTTTCTGTGTCAGATGTATGTGGAAATGAAATAAAGACCATTAACAATAACATGTAAAGTTATTCTTAGGCACTGATGTTTATTGTTATTTCAGAATTTCCTGATTTTCAGCAGACCTTCCTGAAATGTATGATGAAGTCAGGGTGTGTTTTTAGGCTCAGTAACGGTTTGGAGGCAGCTGTGATTATTAAAACTTCCTCACAAAAGAAAACCAAGCTGGAGGTTGAAACTGTGGAGCACAGGGCATTGCTTTAGAAATCTAAGTATATTAAGCATTCAGCTGTGCCGAAGCTGAGTGCCTTCAAGGGGTTTTTGCCAGCTCCTTAAGGAATGCAAGAGTGTTGAAGCACGCCTCCGAAACCTTCCACAGATACTGTCTTCTCCCGCTACACATGCAGAATAAAGGCGCAGTCTGTGATTGAATCAAAGCCTGTCCAAGTGTCACTCACACACTGTGCTCTAAAATCTTATCGCAGAATGCATTTCATCATTCTCCCCTCGGTTTTTACAAACAATTCATCCGCTGAGTGAACTGCATCTTGTCAGATAGTCGTGCTGCTGCTGTACGGTTTGTGGGCACTAGACAGCGGTTTTGCATGTCAACAACCTTTTAGCTTGATTGCAAGACCCCGGGCTCTTTACCACACAAGAGTCCACGCTCGCCACTTACAGAACATAAGCACCGGCGGACATCACATTTATTAACGGTCTTAAAGCGCCCGCATACACCAAATAGTCCTCGTCCAACACGACTGGTGGAGCATTTCACCAAATAAGCCATTAACCATTATATACTGTATTTCTACAGCAGATTTATATTTATAACTTCTCATTAACTGACAGGAATGTGGCAGAGCTACACAGTGTGGCGTGATAAACACATTTCCACAGGATACAGAGCTGCTGCTTGCATTTTTCCTGGTCATTATGTTTGACTCTTACATTGCGAGGCAGCTGGATCCATCTTGCCAAGCTCCAAGTTATTTTCTCATGGCCGAACTGCAGTGGTGTGGACCCGTCTGTGTGAGCTGAGTTTTAGGTGTGATGACAGAGAGGAGGTTATCACAGATGCTGCTAAAGCGTTAAAGTTATATCTGAGCCAGAAAGGATTTCTTCATCACGTCTCCCACTACTTTTAACTACGCCGTGCATTTTGTTTATCTGATTGGCTGAAGTACGCCGGCGACAGATCGATGGTTCATCCGATCATCTGCCAACGTGCCTGCCTCTTCACAAACAATCTCTACAGCCAACTTTTTTTATTTCTACATCGCCTCTCTCAAATGATATTTCAGTTTAATGTTGATTGTTCTGTGAATTTGACATGGCTTTGGGATTCTTCTTCGTCAGAGACATGAACCGCTTCTGAGTTTATAATAGTTGCCACAGCAGAAATTAGGGAAATAATTTAGACAGTTTCTCAATTTCACCAGTATTAATTACAGAGCCCAGATACTCCAGCTCTGCATATAGAGGGCAAAAGCAATTCAGTGCTTCGCCATTATCACTTTCAGTCACCCGGCTCCCCAAGCTCAACCTCACTGACGCTGAAGCCCTTTCATATGCTTTGATCCTGTTAATAATTATTTGCCATGCAGCTGAAGAAGGAGGGCAGATTGAAAAAGCACCACAATGCTATGCTCCGATAGTGGCACTGAGAGAGAGAGGAGAGGGTAGGGGGGGGTAGAGTAAGACTTGGAACGTTTTGTGGTGTGGGAGTTTCAGAAACCCTGTGTTGTGCTTCCCAGACATTTCCACTAAATATGACAAAGCTGAGAATAGCCTCAAGGCTTCATCTGAAAGTGTCGCTTTATGCCAAAGGACAACAATCCTGCCCTGGATGAACAATAGATGCATCTGAAAACTATTTTTCCCAGTTTTTACCTAATCTTTAAAAAAAAAAGGGGGTGTTACTGGTATTAGAATGCATCATTCATTGTCGTCCTCCATACGATTCATTTTCCTCCATTGCTGATGTGTTTTTGTGATGAATTCTGAGTGCCTTATCTCCTCCCTGCTGTCCTTTGCTGTTGGAAAACGTTTCCGGTCTGCACTGGCTCCTTATCTAGAGTTGCTCTGGATGGGCGCAGAACAGAACTGGAATCGAAATCCCTGCTGGTCTGCTGGCAAGGTCGAAAAAGGAAAGCATTGGCTGGGGGGCGAAAGCGAGCCAAGGAGCTCAACTGTTTCTTCATCCTGCTCCCTCCACTGGGGTCTGAGATAGATTACTATGACATTCTTACATTTCTCCATAGATACTGGAGCTCACACTGGCCTCTTGTTATGTAATTTCTACTGCGGTTGTGATCAGAAAGCGAAAAGCTCTCCGTGTTTCCACTGAGAGCTGGTGTGTTTGGGAAAAACACAGCTCGACTATCACTTCTGCTCAGACATTTGAAGGTGTTTTTCTCCTCTCAGACAGGCAGCATCCCATCCGACCTCCTAAGTACCAGTGCATTGTTGATTGACAGTAATCTGTAGCAGCATCTCATATCTCACTGGTCTCTCTGGGTCCACAAATCCTTTCATATCATAACCCAAGATTAAAAAAAAAAATAGTGATTATGAGCTTCCATGTGTGTGTTAAGGGGTTTTAGTGGACATGTTGCCAACGCAGCCACTTATGTCAAGTATGAATGCCACCCCCCCCACCCCCTCTTAGTTCCTGAGTCATTGAAGTCATTGATTGAAACCTTACTCTTGTTTCTGCTTTAATGATGTTGTTAGAATCGACTTTTATGATCCTAGAAGGTAATGAGATAACTATTGAGTTTGTAGGTAAACCACCGTCCCTCACCTGCCTGATCGCTGAGGAGACAACATGTAAAAGGAAGTCGTTATAGTGACAAAGCTGCAGTTAGGGAAGCTGATGGTGAAGGACAGGGATGGGATGGGATGGATGGGATGGGATGGATGGTCCTGGAACGGGGCCCCGTCACTCCCATGTTGGGAGGGGCAGTGAGGGATTGTCTCAGCTCCTCTGAAAAACAGGATGGATGAGGACGAGGAGGTGGGAGATGTGCCAGCGTCTGTTTGAGGGTGGTGAGGGATAACAGCTGTTAGGTGACAGTTCGATGGTGATTGTGTGTGTGTGTGAATGCACACGTGGCAGTAATAGCCCATTAATACTTGGAGTAGCGCCTCACACACAAACACGCAGCAGATGAAAGGTGGTAAACGCTGACGGCAGGTTGGCCGTGCATGATGGTGTCTAACCAGTGGTGTTTTTCTTGGAAACCGGCTGATGTTAAGTGTGGTGGAATCATTTTTAGAGCTAAAAGTCACTGGAGATTCAGAACTCACAGGCAAACCTGAAGGAAATCAATTGAAATGTTCAGGCATCTTGACATTTTAGTATTGCTTTAGGTTCAATGAAATCTGTAGAATAGGTGATATTCCTCTTATGAACCATTATGGTAAGAGCAATTCAGGTCCCTTTTTATCCTTACAGAGCCATAATCATACTATACTTCACTTTTTCTTTTCATAATGAGCAGTGTTTTCCCTCAGTAGCATTATTCAACGTTTGTAAGTCCTCTGCAGTGAAGTGTTACTCATCTGTTTATGTATCTCCAGTATAGAATTCGTCCTTGAGCAAAATACAATATTATCACGGTCACATAGAGCGATCGGATCAGTAATATTTTCATGGAGCTGTGCTTAATCTGATCCCTGAGATAGTGGAGCATCAGCGACCACAAAGGCTACAAAGGCGGATGTTTTATTTTAATCCATCTCCCAGGAAACTTGCGCTTGTGTCAGCTATCTGTTTTTCAAGAGGACATTCAGATGGCTAATTAATGGCAGCCCTCTGGCTTGATTTCATCCCACCCCCCCTTACTTGAATTTTATCCCAGTGGCTCCCCATCCCAGACTTCCTCTTTTCTCTTTCCCGCTCTCCACTCCATCCCTGCAGAGATCATCCTGAGACGCTTCTGACATGCTTCTTTGGCTTCCTCCACTTTGCTCAGCATCAGTTTCAGTGTTCTTGTCTTTATAGCATGATGAAGTACATGCCATAAAGGGCGTATCTCACTGATAACTTCATTCTCACACACATTGTAGCTCCTCGTAAAAAAGCCCACAGTTAATGCTGCACTCTCTCTATTTAATGAACTACCTTCCAGCCTTTTTCTCTCGTTACAACAAATGCCCTTGTGGCTCCTTGGACTAATCTCACCCCCAGTGCCCTGTTTTAATTCTGAATCTGGACCCTGGCCCCTAAGTGCAGAATACATATGGTCCAGATGTCTGCACAGATGATGGGGCCACGTAGACCTCAGCACATCATCCGCCAACTGCTCCGACATCTGCATGCATACTACCTTCGTGGTCAATAGGAAATGGCCTCTTTAAGCTAATTTAGTGCCGCTGTGCAGCCGAGACTAAACACTGGAAAAAGCTGGTAGTCATCAGCTGTCTCTGTTCTCATCCTTAGAAATACTGCCTGAAAGAACACATTTGTTTTGGTTGTAAAGCAGTCACTCATAGTGCCCACCTGATTTTAACAAATGTCTGAGTCCAGCAGGAGTGAGTAACTGTGGAGACGACCCTGGAAACGAGGCGTATTAGATGCTTTAGTTGGGCTTTTTTTTTCGACGGGCTCATCAGCTGCACACACGTTGACGATCATAATGAAGATATCACATCCTCTCGTGATGTTTGAGTTGTTAGGGAGTGCTGCTGCTTGTCTTGACGTAGATGTCACCCACACATGCTAATAAAGAGGAACTTGAGGCTCATAGTTTGCAGCAGAATCAACTTAATCTGATCTGTTTGTTGCCTTGAAATCCAAAAGATTAAAATAATCTTCGAATTTTTCACAGTAACTATGGAGTCCTTTTGTAACAACAGAGCTTTGTTGATCCGTTGGAAGTGTTTTTGAAAAGAGTCCGTCTCAGTGGGGCAGTGCAGCTTTTTTTTTCCCAGCAGACCTTTTGGCACGTCATCGCAGGAAAAGCACAGGTGTCATTAGCAATAAAAATGACTGCGGTAGATTAAGGTAAGCTATTTCCAGCCGCCTGATATTACTGCACGCCGATTCACAGACATTTAAAGGAACCGAGTCATTGTTAACGAAATGTGTTTCACCTCTGCTTTTCCTGATATGTCAACCTTGAAAAAGATCTATTCAGAGTATCATGATAAAACATTAATATGATGTTGCAATATGAATCTTTATAGAATCACAGTAACATATTTAATAGTTAGATAAAGCTGTAATCCAACCTGAGAGCCAAAGAATTTTACAGTTCTTGTGGCTTTTTTAAATATTTGTTGTGGGATTTTTTATTTTCTAGATTCCACTGAGCAGTGAAGATGTTCTATCTAGTCTAGCCAGAGGGTGAAATCACATACCCAAGCAGGGTAACACAACTATTTGGTAAATCCACAGAAAAATGAGCTTCCTGGCTTCTGTTCCCCTTTGACAGGAGATGCTGTTGAGGGAGAGGAGGTAACTCTCTGCGTCTAGACTTGCACTCACTTTCCAAACCATTAGGCTACCGAAACGTCTACTAAATCTGCACTTAGCAGACCGGAGGTTGCCTTCGCCCAGCTCCATATCTATGGGATGTTGACAGCTGCTCGACCCCGGCCCTGCCTGCAAAATGTATCATTAAGAGGCATCATGAAACTGATCGGTCTCTCTGGGAGTTCAGTCCTACTGGGAGAAGTCAGCTCAGCCTCATTCTCTCGTCTCTTCTCTTATTTATTCTCACTCTGTTTGCTGTCAGAGGTTCTTCACGGGCCTGCTCACACAATGGGTGCTGCTAAAAAGAAGGAAAAGACCAGGTCTCTCATTTCTATCACTCATCCTCCTTTCTTACTTCCCCCTCAGGAGTTTCTGTCTCTTTTACCCTTTAAATATAAGAATCTGTGGATTAGATTCTTATCCTCCTATCAGTCTCCTTTGCTCCGTCTCTGGATAATGTTTTGCCTCCCTCATCATGAACCACTTTCATACTTGTTCCCTCCCTCCCTCCCTCCTCACGCAGCGCCCTCCCTCTTCCTCCCTCCCTCTCTGTCTC
The DNA here is from genome assembly GCF_042242105.1 of Pempheris klunzingeri. Taxonomy (NCBI): domain Eukaryota; kingdom Metazoa; phylum Chordata; class Actinopteri; order Acropomatiformes; family Pempheridae; genus Pempheris; species Pempheris klunzingeri. The sequence continues at coordinate 2,448,403 of NC_092016.1, read as the reverse complement.
TCATTCATGCACCAGCTCCATATCGACCACGTTTACATGTGGCTCTCTTCTCCCATCCGCCTGCCGAGCCGCTGATCGGATACATGCCACTGCTTTGTAAGTAGCTCACCACGTTTTGTTTTTTTTGTTTGTTTGTTTACTCTTCACCTCCCTCCTAATCCTGCTCCTTAAAGGCTCCAACAACTGTTGCTGTCTGCTCAGTATGGCAGAGGGTCGCTAGCATACTGACAGGCTCAGAGACACAGATGGAGAGGATGATCACACAGGACTCCAGAGATCCACAGAGAGAAGGTTGTGCATAGGGACAGATTAGATGAAGTGAAGCCAGGCAGAAGCAAAGGAGAGGGAGTCACGAGCCGGGCTATGCATCATGATTATCATCCCCTGTCTCGGGTGTCAAGTGTTTGGAGAAAGGACTTAAGGGCGCTGACGGGACACCCTCTAATCAAGCAGGATGTGTGGCTTCGGACAAGCTGGCTCACATGTTAATGAGAGCTCTTTATCCAGTGGAGTAGCTGCTGCTTCTTAGTCACAGTTCAGTGTTTTGGGACAACAAGAGGAGTGTGTCACCACTCAGCAACGCATGTGTCTGAGCTTCCTCACACTACTTTGATCTGTTTGTGCAACTGAACCTTTTGGAGACAAATATCAACCTTTATGTTGTGCAGTCCTGTTTGGTCCTGCACTTTAACACGATCTTGTGTTTTGTAGCTTACTCAGCTTAAAAGATGTGTGAAAGAGAAGGTTTATCTGCTTACAGGAACTTTTGGATGCAGACTGAGTCTCCTCTGCATTTTCAACACAATCCTTTACTGTCTGCAGAAAGATTCCAGCCATAATAAAAGGATTTTTCCTCACAGGACTGACTGTTCATACTGAAATCTGTGAGTGAAAGAGAAAGAAATGCACACTGAGATTGATTTGGTAACCCTTTTCTCATTTGCTGAATTGTGGAAAGAAGCGGCCGTGTGCTCAGCAGTGCTTGGAGTAGTCAAATTAATACTTCTTGATTTGTGGCTTATCTGTGACTATTTTTGCTATATGCATATTGGATAATCCCACCCCTCCTCCAGCACATTTCTTTCCAATCAGCTCTAAGCAGGAAGACACAATACGCACCCACCATGCTCGCTAATGCTTTTAGGCTGGACCGCGGAGCGTGTGCTTGATGATTTGTGTTTTGTGCTTGTTTTTAATCCAGTCAGTGTTTATGTCAGTGAAAAGAAGACTGAACTGACTCACTATTACCACATGAATCACTTCTGTCTTCATTCATATATTCCAGCTGGCAGCGGATTTGCATCAAGTGTGTTTCCACCTGAAATGGTTCAGTTGACTTGAAGGCAAACTAAAGCCAAGTGTTGTGCTGATGTAGCGGGTTGTAGCTTTCTTTTTTTTTTGCAGAAAGGTTATCGCACTTATTTTCACATGCTGAAGCTTAATTTAATCTTCCACCTTGCTTGAAGGAGAATAAAGAAACGTCAACTCTGTCATGAACGGTCACAGGGGGAGTTAACACACTAGAGGTATTGGACTGAGACCAATACGTGACGCCGTGGAAGTTGGCCTCTTGTTACCTCGTGTGAATCAACTGATTTATTCTCTGCCAACTCTGGAGAACCTACAGCTGCCACTTAAACTCACTATTCATATGAAGTAAACCAGAGTTAAAGAACAACTAAAGCACATATAATGGAAGCCAAACATATATATTCGTCTTGTAACCTGATGTGCCCATTCTTGCTCACCTGTCTGTGTTATCTGTCCCTCAAATGAAGAGTAACGATGGTAGTTGTCACCCCCACCAGCAGCAGCACCCATCCTGTCGCTGAAAATGCATAAGTAGTTTGGCGAGTGGAGTTTGGAGGTTGATATTGGAGATGAGGACACTGTAGAGCAGAATGACAGGATGGAATTATTAAAATGAGATGGAGGGCCGAGTGTAACAGCCACTCTGATGACTGGGATGGACCGGACATGCATATTCATGGAGCTGCCAGAGGGACTGATCTGTGAGTTCACTGTAAGTCACAGTTGATGGTGTGTGTGGCGTCGACTCTGCCTCTAAGCTCAGGATTTGAAGTGATGATTTGTCTGTGGCCTTCCACTGAGCCTTGTTGTTGTGTCAAAGCTTCCAGTGTGTCTCCGAACTCAACCACAGTCTTAAACTGTATCCAACACACCATAGTTAAGAAAAACACAGGTCTTACATCTTAAGACGGGCTTGCATTGCAATCCCTTAAATTTCTCGAGGATGACAGATAAAGCTGGAGAGAGAAATAGCAATTTAGTCCTACTTTAGTGCTGTTTTGTGATCTTCTCGGAACAAAACAGATATGTTACGTGCACTGAATCACACAATACTGCTGAAGAAAAGTTGACAGTTGTTATTATGATCCTTTAGATTAAACTCCAAACAGCACATGCAAGCATTGTCTAGCTCAGTGAATGTGGTCACTTGGTCTGTTTTTGTGTGATTGATGCCTTCGACAGTCATCATACCTTATTTCGAGTAGGTGTCACGCACAATTTCAGTTGAATGACGAGCTCAAAGTATTGTTTGCACCAAACACACATGCGCATTTTGATTCCCGTGTTTGTGCTTCTGGTCTGGTTTCTGTTTTTTACTTGACCTGCAACGGTTTTCAGTTGTTCCACTTTCAGCTGTTAGCTCGGCCTCTCTGCAGCCAGTGTTAATGACGGTGAGTCAGCAAATTATGCTTGCAGAGTCTGCTCCTGGACTGGGGAAGGTGAAGGTGGTCTGGGAGTCGGGTGAAAGGTCTCTGTAACAGCTACATGCCAGTACCAAAATGTGGCCTAAGCAGTCAAACTGAAGTTAACCAGTTCTGTGCAGGAACTTTCATGCAGGCCAGACTGATTAATCGTCTTTTGGCCTTCTAATAAGAGAAGAAAAAACTCCTCTAATTCTTTTGCTCGGTAGTAAAACTAAAGAGAAGTTTAACAAACTCTCAGTAAAAACAGCAGGAAGCTTGTACGGCCCACATATGCTGTAGTTATTCAGCTTAAATCACAGACAAAAGCCAGATCACTAAACACTACGTCTATTTTCAAGCCACCATCACGCTTTTGAAAAAAAAGGCAGCCAGACGGTCAGTTAAAAGCCTGTTTAGCGCAGAGTGTGCCAGTCGAAAAGTCAAACTGTTATTACGATGTCAAAGTGGCAACACACTCAGCGTCCCAGGTGCACTTCTCAGAGGTGACACACCAACAGTGTGCTGGGGCTGTGATTCCCCTGGAAGGGAATTTACAGGTAGCAGATGGACCACTGGAACCAGCTGTTGTTTACTAGGTAGGAGGGGAGGGACTGCAGTTAATTAAGTTCACAGAAGCACGGACGTGCGTGTAACGGCACCTGCAAACACCACACTTTAATTTTAAGTCTAGTGAAATGTGCAAAACAAACAGTTTGGGACTGAAACTGTAGAGGGGGAACGCCACAACAACTAAAGGTTGGATAGTCCTGTTTATGATTGCGTGGCTGGTATTTTTCAAAGTTTTAAGTCTGTGCTGAGGAAATTAACAAAAAACAATCCAAGTTTAATAATTGTTCTATTGGTTTTATTGGGCAGCTTGTAGGTGTGTGTGTGTGGGAGGCCAGTGTTATTCTGCTGCACTAGAATAACACATCCTGCTCTTAACTGGCCTCATCTTTAGAAATGCTCTTCCTCAGCTTTTAAAATGAGTCCTAACTGTCTGGGTCATGCCCATCAACCCTCTGGCTGTTCTACACAGCACTTATCAAACAAATCGGTGACAATCAGTTGGGTTCCACCTTGGACCACAACCATTTCTTATTGTTGTTATTACCTCCATCATTTCTGAGCATTATTATATTTCAAAATTAACTTCTGTCATCTGGAGACATCACTAGTTGTTCAAAGGACCATATAACCATCTATCTTCCACAAGGAAGGTATGTAGGTGAACCTAAATCCAATAAACCTAAAAGCACATTGGGTCATAGGTTTTGCTTTTGTTGTGAATAAAGTAAAGCGAAAGGTTTGCTTGTGTTCTTTGTCCACTTGTTTAGTGCCATATCCTTAATCTGAGCAAATTTGTGAGAAAAATCTAATGAACCAGAACTGTAAAACGAGCCTCTAACCAGCAGACACTGTGACAATTCAGCAGTGCACCAATGCTAAACTGTTAGCGGCTTGTTTAGCTGGAGAGTTGACAGAAATGTTCATTAGATGTCGGCAAAGATGTGGGGGTTGGGTAATGATGTGCTGCATGGAAATTAAGATTGCATAAGAGACTGACAGGATCATCACATAAAGTTATTCCAGTAAATCAGCATAGTTGCGTCATGCTGTTGGAGCTACAATTATTTGTGCATTCATACCTGGAGTGAACCGGAAACGTGCATGAGCATAGTACCTGAACTGAAAAATACAGAAAGAACCAGAAGAAAACCACAAAACATGGAGATTTGAAGCTTAAAAGTTAGAATTAGGTGAAATCACCCCCACACTAGAATGAGTAGAGAGGAATCTCACACACAAACGAACAACAACGTTCTTCAAACCAAACTGCACTTATTCATGATATGGGTTCACTAACATACAACGTTTTTATCACCGCAGAACTTCCAAGGATTTTCTCACCACGTTCCTGTTTGACAGATCATTTTTCCATTCTAAAGCGAATAAATAGGCTCATAAAAAACCCAAGGCTCCTCAGATGAATGTGGCTATTTTTATCCCCCAACAAGATGCTTCGTCCTCGGATGAATTAAGGCAGAACGGTTTTAAGATAGAATCCCTGACATTGGGGTGGGGGGCTGGTTTTGTATTATTTCCATTGGTTGTCTTTGGTTGCATAGCGACACTCATGGAGCTACCTATTTTGTCTCAACACCTCAGATAGATCCTGAGGGAGCAAAAAAATGGAGATTGGATTTGCAAAATGGCCCGAGCAGTTTCCATGCACTGACAGGAAATATGTCCTCCCTTCATAGTTGGCAGTAAATCCACCATCTGGACTAGAGGAACTGTCCAGTTCATTTCCAGCACACAGGACACCAGGACAAGATAGATGTTTGCACGCTGCTCAGTACAGCTTTTTGTATATTGAGGAATGTAAAACATGACACATGGTGATGAGAGAATTACACTCCTGAAAATTGCCAAGGTAATTGGCCCAAGAAGCAGCAGAGGCATTCTGATCGCTTGGTTTCCTCATCTTGAGATGTACTTTGCTCCTCTGTGTGGTATTTTGTGCATATTGCGGAGCATGGCCTGCAGAGGTATGGGGGGGGGGTACACAGGTGGGATTTTGATTTAAATGAGGAAATGCAAAAACAAATTGTTGGTATTTTGGTGGAAAACGTGTCGCAGACTTTGCAGGGACAGAAGACATCTCAGAACCATGTCTGTTTCAATGAGTTGCCACTTTTTGTCAACGACACAAACTAAATAACCTGATGCGCCAGATGGTGTCTTACACAGAACCATCTGGGAAGTCGTCTGGAGAAACTGTTTGTAAAACGGCAAGCACGTTCAGAAAATACTTGGCAGGTGATTGGATGAACCATCCGTCTATCACCCTTTACCACATGCTAACTTCACTCCATCAGCTCAACGAACCCTATTAGTAGTTAAAACTCTTGCTGAAGAAAGCAAAAACATCTTTTCTATCAAGAAAAGCTGTCAATGCTGTTCTTTTGATCTCCTTTGATCAAGAAATACTCTCCAGCTCAGATGTAACTGATTTAGTAGCTTTAGCAACATGGATTCTCGTATGATGGTGACCTTGTGAATCCAGCTGCCGCGCAACGTTAATAACTAAATAGAAATACAGCCATGATGCTTAAAATGCAATCAAACTATTTTAATTGAACAGCCAACTGCTAGATGTGTTTAAATCTGCATGAAGAATAACTTTAAATGCGACTAAAAGAGGAATGTTTGTGAAAAAGCCTGCATTTATTCATAGATTTTCAGATAGATAGATGCAGATCATATTCAGATAAATGAATCTGAGTAATCCTCATCATATCTGGTGAAAATCTTCTCCTGTGGTTCTCTAAATCCCTGCAGTCATCTGGTAGCAACAGAGCAAATATGCTGATAAATCTGCAGCCTCCAATTTGAGAAGTGCAGCGTCAGAGCGCAGTGTCCCTACATGGCATGGCCGTCCGTTGTGTTTAACGTGACTAAATTACATGCAGATGATGCCGTACTGTCACAGAATAACCCCCCACACCAGAGTTCATTAATCAGCCTCCACAGTAATTATATAAACTGCTTCACCAAGTTGTTTTTTATCATTTGCTTCTGTCATTATTGCATTAACTGTTTCACTCCCCGCACCATCTGCCTGTGGCTGCAGATTGTTGGTGCCATGTGTTCACATTGTTGTGTTGTGCTGTGCACCGCCCAGACAACAATACGATCATTTCCTAGAGAAGCCGATTCTTGATTTGATGAGTTGCCGTCATCGTGCCTTCAGTGTGACTGGTAGAGCTGCGTCAGAGCGATGAGGGTATTAGTCACCACATGTTCGTCCTCACCCAGACCGTTAGCACTCTGCTGCTAATGCATGAGCCGAAGTAACATGTGCACCTGGAGGCGCCCACGCAGTCCTTTGTGTCACCTTGTGCTGGTCGTTGTGCTTGACGATTAAAGTAGAACCCTGAGAATCACGACTGGCCGACAGCTTAGCCTGAAGCTCAAACCACCCACAGTCACAACAAGGTAAAACAACCGCACGCACATTTAATTGTGCCTGTGTTGTGTTTTGTGTTCTTAAGCAAAAGCAGCTCAGAAGATGGAGTTCCCTGGGTGCTAAATGTACCACTAAATCAAATTTCTGTTTGTTGATGCCACGTCTGCTGAGCTGCTCAGTGGGGTGTTGTTTTCATCATTCCGGACCAATCTACTTGCAGTAGTTCACCCTATAAAACAACCTACATTATGCTTTATGTGTGCTCACATTTGTCTGTGCAGCTCTGACATTCACCAATAATTCCACTAAATCAATTAGGACACCTCACATTGTACGTAACAAACACCTTCTATGATTTGTAAATAGTATTTGTCCTGAGAAGCACTGGAAGCCTAAATTAGCTCATATGCATCAAGTTGTGCCCACTGGTGTCTTCGGCCTCTAACATAATAAAGCATCTCTGTTTTTTAGATGAATTCGCACGGGTGTTAAATGTACCAATAAATCTGGTATCTGCTCTGTAAGGCCGTGCCAGAACGATGACTTGTTCTGAAAATGATCTGCGATGTTAAGAGATCTGCCTCAGGCAAACTAACAAAATGCTCTTTCTTCTCCTCTCCCTCCGTCCCTGTTTTACTTTCTCTGTTTCCCTTTCCACCTCCCTCCCTCTTCGTTCTTCTTCTCTCGCTCTGTCATGCATTCTGTTGATCTTTGTCTGCCTGTTTCTTTCTCCCCGTCATCTCCAGGCTCCAGAAGTAGGTGCTCTCTGCTTCACCAACTGGGACTCCATGGCTGCCAGTGCTGCCGCTTGATTCACTGCACTGTGAGTTCACTCTTGTTTTCTGTGTCAGTGTGTGTGTGTGTGTGTGTTCGTCTGTTTGTCCATCTGTGTTTTTTTCATGTCCTTACAGGCTTTTCTTGTTTGTTTAGTCAGTCTATGCAGCATGCCCACTTGAATTAATGACATACCAAACCCTCGGTTGATCCGCTGCAGCGGCTGCGCCTCACTGACTGTTGCTGAATGGGGAAGATACTTTTTTTATGATTGTAAAAGTTGATGCCAACAGAGTCTGTTTTCTCTCCGTGGACCAGAGTCGTGCTGTGATCAGTCTCTCATTCTGTGTTCATTACTTTACTGATTTCACTCTCTATACTGCTCTACCACACTCTGGCATTAGCATGACAGGACTGGCTTTCTACAAAGCAAAAAACTGTATCCAAGCAGCCAGTGTTCCCAACTTAATGACTGACAGGCTGTGATACTCATTACAGGCACTGCACTTTTCTTCCCACAGTATGATTTCAAAAACAACACACTTTATCCTTTGGGCTTAAATCCTAGTTTGAGCCAGATGAGATTTCCTACAGCTGATGCTTGTAGAGGAACATTGCGTGAATATTAGATCATGATATCATGAGTCATAAATGGTCTGAAATGAAAGCTTCATGGTTTTGGATTGATCTTTGACTGAAAAATGCATCTTTAATATTGTCAAAAGTCCTTATTGTTTAGTTACAGCAATGTTTTGGATCAGTGTATTCTAAAGAACTAGGTGCTCCAAACAATTATTGATGGTAGTTCGTCACATAACGTGAAGCCTTATTTCCTTATTTTAACGCAGCGCTGCTTTATCACCGTACCAATATGTTTATATGGTGTTGTAGTCCTGCCTGGCCCTTCAACAGGTAAATGCTCCACCATGTTCACCATGTTGACCCTGATCAGAGCTGTGGGCCATGAAAGCAGAACGAGGAGCTGAGAGACGGTAAAACACTCAGACATCAGTGATAATTCTTCTCCGGGCTTGTTTTTCACCAGGACCAGCCCCCGTCACTGTGCACAAAGTGTTTTGATCCATTGTCAATAAAATATATTGACTAGTGCAGCTTTAAATTCACGGACAGTGTCTTGTTGAACCGTAAATGTTCACCTTGACTTGCGGTGAGGATTTTGTTGACGACTTCCCTTTGCTAACTTTGTCATGCACCTATTATGTTGCTAATGATCTCTGCTTCCATATGCCCCAGTGCCAGCTGGGTAAAAAGCAGCCATCTGTGTGGTTGTGTCTCGGCTGGTTTGGGTCCTGCTCTGTTTGCATGTGTGCGCTGTGGCCTCAGCTCCCACCACAGATGTTACTGTGTGTGTGATAACAACAGACGCTTTATGTGCTGTGCTTGACCTTTTAGAGAGCAACACCAGACAGCTATCTTCTCTCAAGCTCCATCTTACATGTGCTTTTCTTTGCTGCTTTGTATTGTACACACACACACACACACACACACACACACATTTCAGATGTGGTGTTTGCAGAAAAATGTTGGGAATTTGAAAAAAAAAATCACAAGCTTAGTTTAAAATAACGAGTTTAATTTGAGACTCCTCGGAGGCGCCGTTGATTGCGTGTGTCCGTTGCGATGTTGATGTTGAACCAACAGATTTTTCATCTCTCCACCATGGCAAGGAGAAAAAAAAAAAAATGACATGTAGTAAGCAGCAAACAGTGGCTGGCAGCAAAGCTCCCCCTCAACCAGGAAGTGTGTGAAATCTCTTTTTTCAAATGTTTTAATGAGACCCGTCAGGCTCGATTTCACACAGATGCACCAACCCAAATGGTTTGGGGCTGGTTGGAGGAAGCGAGGAGGATGAAATGCTTGTTCAGGCAAAGGCAGAGGTACTGTACCTTATGTGAGCCGCCGTACCGTGCAGGCATAGCTTCTCCCTTTCAAAGCGTCTGACCCACAGGCAGCTGCTCGCCTTCATCCCCTGTGCGTTTCACCCGGAAGCGTCAGTGGCGTAGGATGGCATCAGCTCTCTCCCGCTGCCTTCGCCTCCTCCGGTATCCATTCGTTTCTGCTGCCGTCGGTTTGTTTTCGCATTTGGCAGCTCAGAGCAGGGAGGTGTTGTGTTCAGTGTAATTGGATGATGTGGTGTTGCTATCCAGGCTCTTGATGCCAGGAGTCGTCTCTTGGCCCGCACCTCTCATCACCTTCCTCAGAGCCACAAAGAGAAATGATCCCCTCACGTTGCAAAAATGTAAGTTATGTGTCTGCCCGAAACCAGCTGCTTGAAAATACTGTAAACAACGATGGAATGACGGGTTTCTGCAGTTGTTTTTACCAGCAAACTACCTGGATGGTCGTCCTCTTGTGTGACCCGTCCTAAGATGTAGTGTAGTAGTGTCTGCAGGTCAGGCCCTGCTGTATATCATGACCCTTAACTGTCAGGTTTAAGACACAAGTGATGCCAGCTTGACTCGTAAAGTTAATCTTTGCTATAAAGTGAAACTCATTAAGGAGAACAATGATGTTATTAACTATTTTACCTTCCGATGTGGAGTTTTTTTCTTACTTCTTCATCAAACTCTGTCACATTTTGAGATAAAATCCCTGAATTTGCATAACATAAGAAAGACAGCTGTGAATGTTTCCCAAACTGGAGCCAGATTTCTGGATTAGCAAAGCCATTCTCCGGAGAGCTCAGTTAGCAGGCAGAGCAACAGACAAAGCCGTGGTTAAATCATTAGTGAGCTAAGCCTGTCCCCCCCATTACCGTCAGCCCCAACACAGTCCGACACCACCATGGGAAAAGGACGTCGGTCTCTACACTCACAGAAACACTGCTTCTTTTTATTGCTGGTAATTGGGAACTCTTATCAAATCTGTTCTCCCCCCTTCTCGGCTGCAGCAGAAACAGGCGGTTGTTCTTCGAAGAAAGTAGGACAAGTTTCTCCAGCAGCCTCACTTTTGTCTTGGGGCTGTTTCTGTCTTCTGTAGCTTCCTATATATTTCCCATATATCCTACCTATATATATATTCAGTTTCTCATGCCTCTACTCCAGAGAGACTAATTAATGCCTTGATGGGCTTGTGTTGAATGTAGAAGAATGTAGAGTGTTAAGAGATTAGTTTTGCGTCCATGTTATATTTCTACATGTGTAGGAGCTCGTCATATCGTCTCACTGAGCATATTAGTGTGAAATACTAAAAAAAAGTGAGCGTCTATACATTGTCACAGCAATTTTCTTTTTATCATTTGCTATTTTTTTTTTATGAGGCCCGCAGAGATAAACATTGAGGATATGAATAGGATGTGTAGCTGAAGCTCATCAGTCAGGCTTTTAGGATCAGGTTACAACAGCTAAAGAAATGAAGAGATAAAACAAGCCCAGGATTAAAAACAACACACTGGAGGACACTTATTTTACCGGCTTTCAAACACGCCACAGGGTAGAGGGGAAAAAAAGGCTGGGAGGATGTTAGTCAGGGGGGAGAAAACCTCCATGAGCTCTCCTCAGTCATCAGTAACCTGCCCCTGGCTAATCACTGCCTCAGTTTTACACCACGATGTGGAGCGAATGAGCGTATGTACACGGGAGAGTGTGTGTGTGTGTGTGTGTGTGTGTTGGTATGTCAGTGTGGGTGAGAGACAGAAAAGAGAGAACTGTGAGAGGGAGGAAAAAAAAAAAAAGCTCTCATGATGACATGTTTGTTATTTATAGCCCCACAGCCGGATGGTGTGTTAATACAGAGCTGCTACAGAGCCGCAGTTGTGTGCAAGTTATCCAAGGTTTGAATTTTTCGGTTTCTCTGCATTTCCTGCTTTTCCCACGACCAGCAAATGAACAAAGCAGTGAATATACGTGCTTCAGCCTCATGTTGCCTCACTCAGTTATTAGATATGCCCAAAGAAGAGTGGCTCATGTTTGACCAGGGCAAGCAGAACGCCTGTGGGTTTCGCGCCGAGCAGACTTGAGATATGTTTTGCCAACCTCCTCCGGACTGTTTTCTTTGTGGTTTATGTTAAAGGCTTCTTCTTTGTGCTCTCAATGGCTTTGCTACCACTGGGGATTTCTAGAGTAGTTTTTCTAAGAGAGAGAAAGAAAATCCAGCGTAACATGAAATTTGCACATGACTTTGGACAGTTGAGCTGTTTTTCCGCTGCACAAATGACTTTCCACAAGAGAGCCGAGTCTCTAATCTGCGATGATATCACGTTGCACATTTTTACCTGCTCCGGTGACAGGGACTGTTTGAACACTGAGGCAGCACAGACTGTGATTTCCCTGGAATACAAGGAACAGTTTGTTCCTGGGGAGAATTTATGTGATCAGGTAGAAGTTATGCACATATAAATTTGGGTAAGCAGTCAGGAATGTATTTTAAATTGGAATATTCTCGGTGACATCATTATTACCTTTACTTTACATAAATATCCAATGATTTTATAGGAAGTAGAGGACTGGATGCAGTTTGTAGTGTTGTATTCAGCTCTAAATGAGCTGTAGCACTAGTTTAACAAGGTTAACCACCACTCTTTTATGTATGAAGTCAAAGTATATATTGTATTATATACAGTATATCTTCAGGCTGAGCACCATATATTATACATCAGTATTTACATAACCAGTCTCCAGCCTTCCTCAGGCATCCTTTGTTCTTTCTATGTGCTTAAAAGTTTGACTAAAAAAGTTGATTCTTAGCAGAGCCATAATGATGCCCAACTACTTGACTGATATTACATAATTAATATCATCTGAGCTGGTATCACATTTTCCAAATGGCTGATATTTACTGTTGGAGTGAGGCTCTGTATCTGCGCCTCCTAGGAGCCTTTAGTGTGTGTGTGTGTGTGTGTGTGTGTTTGGTTTAGTGTGCATGAAGCACTCCCACACATCTGGCTGCGCCTGCTCTGCCACTTTGCTGGTGTTTGTCTGGAGGCCAGCGGGTTGCTCTCCCCAGAGACCTGCACTGGCTCTTTCCCAGGACAGACGGGGCTTGCACAATACCAAACACCGCTCTGGAATTTGCTGCCTTCTTTTTTCTCTTTTCTTTTTTTGGTTTTGCTCTCCCTCACTCACACTCTGTCACTAAGCTTCTGCTCCCTCTCTCTCTCTCACTCTCTGTCTCTCTCACTTGAATTATTGCCCGTCTCATCCTAATCGAACCAGTTGGTGCTTTGAGCCGTGCCTGCCCGTGGAGTGTAACTGCAAACCGATCAAATGATACAGCAATTGTAATGCATCAATTCACTTTTTAACCCGTCTTCTCCAAACGGAGCCTTCAGGCTGCGGGGAGGTAGATAAACTCAAAGGATTTAACCCAGTGGGTCTTACTGGAAGTCTTCCTTCTGTGTTTTTGGATTCACTCAGCTTAAAGGTTAAAAATAGACGAGGCGAACGAGAAGTCCTGTGTTCCACAGACAGCAGGTTCCCGTTTGGAAAGGTGTGTTTTGATCACAAATCTTTAACTTAAGGGGAATCAGTGATATTTACAGCATTAACATAACAACACTGTTAGTCCGAGAGCATCAAGAGCTCAAAGTTGCGGTGCCCACCGACTCTACTGAGACTAAACTGCATGCTGCCATCCCGTGGGACTGTTGAACAACCGAGCCCGACAGTTGGAAGTGCCGAGAGCGAATGACTGAACCTCGCCGCCGCAGCGAGGACATTGCTTTGACAGAATCATCTGGTTTTCCATTGGCTGCTCCTCGTCGAATCTGTCTGTGAATCAGCTGTAGGAGTTGAGCTCATAATGAGGTCGTTTGGTTGTCGCGTTACTCATCGCCGTCTGTCAACACGACTACTAAAAGGGCTCCACGGTTCTTAGCTCGTTTACTCGGGGAGGACTGGAGGTTTGAAGGAACTGAAGAGGAGGCCTGTAGATGTGTGCGAGCAGCTGAATTCACCCACCTCGTGACCTTTTGGTTCCAACTGCCAAACACAGTTTTGATTATAAATATTCTGTCTGTAATATATCTGGCATATTTTCAGTAGTATATATGCACCCCCACTTCATTTAGACTCTACTCCAGATATCTAACAGTCAGTTTTGATGTGCTGTAATCCAAGTCGACGTATCCGTCATGTAATTTTGAGTAGTTGCAATTCTAATTAATGATATCTACAGTCTTTATTAGTGGAAATGTTCATTGTAGATGTCTGCTATGCCTCTAACATTGGAGATATCATGAATCCTAGATGTTTAAAATTCATTTTCTGACTCGTCAAAATTAAGTTATTGATTGTCAGCTTGGAAGTGGAACTAGTAAGAGCGTGATTGTAGATGTCTGATGTCTTATATATGTCTACAGTTCATTGTAGAGGTTTTCTGAAATGGAAATTTGAGCATTTGTTGAACATTGACGAGGTAGACACTAAAAGTCCACCAATGTCTTTGTGGTAAATGAGATGATGCACATGTACTCCAAATGATTTGTTGATATTTTACACATATTGGAAATCACAAATACACAAACATGTAGATATTCACTTACAAGGTTTACATGAAGAGCAGGTCTAGACCAAACTCTTTAATTAGAGAGAGACCCAACGATTCAGGAATTCAACATTAAGGATTCAAGAATTCCCACATGAGCAGCATCAGATGTTATATTATATTGAGCAACAGTGGAGGAAGAACTCCCCTTTAACAGGAAGAAACCTCGAACAGACCCAGTTTTGACTAGTTGAAATCTAATTAAAACATGTGATGATACATTTGTAACATGTCAAAACTGTTTTACAGATATCTTAGCACCAAACTAACATTTTGACATGTTGAAATGTTTTTTCCACTAATGAAAACTAAGTCAGTTCTGGTCAGTCCTCCTGACTAAATGGTAAAAGCACTCGCTGTAGTAAAAGTCCCAAAGCAGCAACACACTAGCAGCTATACACACTAAAACACACAATCCTATACCACCACACACACACACACACACACACACCCAGAGCCAGCCGTCCAACCACTTAGTACATCACAGTGGATTCAGTCCATTACACTCAGTCCGTCCTCTGGCTCATTAATATGGATGAGCCCTTGATGCAGCATGAACACGGTAGAGGTCCAAAACGAATATATACCATAGACAGTCCCTAAATATAATGGTACGAGATTTGAGGGAACTGTTTTTTCTACACAAGAATTCAATTTTACACTTAAAATGTCGCTTTCTGACAGACGTCCTTTGTTCCGTGTGTGCTGAGCTGCTCTGTGATATCAGCCGACACATAAATGTGATCACTTATGTAAGATCTTTTTAATAGTTGGTGGCTGATATGAAAAAAACACACTGATTAGTGTGGAGATAATTTTCTCAATTGATCAACGACATTAGTTTAGTTCAAAAAAATTGTGAAAATGTGGTGTTGAGTGTTTCCTGAAGTGTAAGTTGATGTTATCAAACGATTCATTTTATCCACAACCCAAAGATATTCAGTTTGCTGTCATAAAGGACTAAAGAAACCAGAAAATATTCAGATTTGAGCAGCTGGAATCAGATCATTTTAAAAAATGTTTCTTTAAAAAAAATCGATGTAAATGTAAAATAATAATTCTAAAATCGAAACTGTGCTGCCTGTTTGATGGAAAGGTGATGCAGTGAACAACTTCAGGTGGCTGAAACACATTTCGCTGCTGCCTCCTCCGACCACAGCAAGTAGAGGACTTGGCTTCCGTGCAGAGCTTCTCCAAGCTGGGAACAGTCCATTAAACATATGGGGGATTTCTTTTGTGTGATTAGTAACAGCTTTGTTCACAGTCCATCCAATGGTGTTTGTGCATGTTTTTAAATAGCATAAATGAACTGTAAAAAAAAAAAAAAGGCCGTTATTCCTTTGCCAAGGCAGAAATTGGCTCATAAGATGAAACGATGTGGATGAAGCGAGTCCTCGGCGCCTCCTCTCGCCTCCTTTGTCACGTCTGGCTTCCTTGGTGGTCTGTGTGCTGTCAGCCCGCTGACTTTGTTTGAATTGTGGAAGTGACTCTCAGGGGAAATTGTGCAGATTACACGCCACGTCACTCACTACTCCCCGTTTGTTGGTAACTCTCATGGTGAACTCTGTTGTTGGAGCTGTGTTTAACTTGGCTGTGTCTCAGCTTTCTGCTTTCTCACACACACCGTTTTTCATCAACTTTAACGGGATGATTTACACGTCTGGTCTGTAACCACATTCAAAACACACAAATCCCCACAGCTAATACGTCTTAATTACATGTTGCCTGCTTGTACTGGTCGGCCAGTTTGTTTTTTATGTGGGGTTTACCACTCGTTGTGAGAATCCGTCTTTTCTGTCAGTGGCCTCGGTTCAATCAATACTTGTGAATATGAGCTCTCAATTCAATTCAATTCCTCTATTAGTCCCCCGTCATGGGACTAATAAAGGAATATCTTATCTTAATCATGCTTCTTGCACATTCAGGCCTCGATCTGGCTTCTCAGTTGGATCAGCCCTTTCTCTGTTTTAGTTACAGGGCTCACACACACTATCATAATCTGTCAATTAAGAAAACCGTTATTAAGCAGAGAGGACGTTGATGTTAAAGAGAAGGATCTTCAGCCCATTTAACCCACACTTTTTACTCTTTATAAATGAGATGGCACGTTTAAGTTCAGCTGAGCAGCTAATGAGAGTCACACGTTCAGAAAAGCTCCTTGAAAGTGAAGTGACATAAAGCGGAGTCACTTCGGCAGAATCACTCTGTGGACAGAAGCTGAAATTACGGAGAAATTGGGAAATTATTTGGAACAAGTCAGCTGTGACACCGAGTGGCTTTGCTCTTGACATTGAAAGCTGGTTGGCACATGTCAACACACACACATCCACTCTCAAACCCACACACACACACACGGCTCAGGGTGAACAAACCGTCCTCACATAGGTAATGTCATTCCACATTACTTGTCCTGTGGTGCATTCTGGTAGTTTACGCCCTGAAAGAGAGCTGTTACGCACCATCAGCACCCGTGACCGAGTGAAGAGATTATCCAGTGGCACCACTAACTGTACCTTAAGGTGGCAACGCTTGAATAGGTGGGAGAGATGCTTGAAGGTCATCGCTTTAAATCCCTGGATGAGCTGAAATACTTACTGCCTGTCCCTCACCGAAGTTCTGCAGCGGTGCTCAGAGCCTGTAGTTGGCTGTTTCGGCCATCCAGAGCTGTGCGACATGACGATATGTAGACTGAGCGATGATAGAAGAGCGTCTATGCTTTGTTTATACTGTTGCATCACAGATCAGACGTCTTATGGCAACATTGAAAGGCGCTTTGTGTTCAGCCGCAGGGTGAAATTAGCATGAAGGCAACGCAGACAAACGTACGTAAATACGTAAAAGAGGCACGATTTCTGTAGCATTGACGTAGTTTAGGTATGAAATGTCTGACACGGTGCAGGAAACCTCACTTTGCAACAAACTCACGACACCACCAACTTTTTCTTTTATTTATCATTTACAGAAAAGGTGCTGCAGCACATTGGGAGTGTTGCTCATCTCTGACTAAACCTAACGAGAAATTGGAGTACAGAAATGCAGAAAAAGTTATGTTTGAGGCAATTTAGGAACAACTTAAAGGAATCCTTCCCCAACATGTTTGTTCCCCTCTTTTGATATCGGTATTAGCATCAAAACTCCAGTATTGGTGGGGCTGTAGTACAAATATATATAAATATGTGTCGAACTACACGGAGCATAGCATTAAAGCAGGGTGCAGGAGTGAGGGCCTCATCACGAACACCAGTGCCGTTTTTCTTTTCCCTTTTTGCTTCTGTGCCAAAAAAAAAAGCATCCTGAAAGCTTTTAATATGACACTTTGAGAGTAAATGATGGTGGATTCTTCTTTTAAGAACTAGTGATGGCAGACACTAGCTTACTGTTTCCTCAACAAACAAACTGGTAGCACAGCCTTTTCCCACTGCAGTACCGTTCCTATTTCATATCTACTCAGCTCTTGTCTCTCCCACTGCCACGGCTGTCTTATCATTCAAGCCCTCTGCCATAAAGCAGCAGAAAATCCCTTATCCCATCTCCTCATGGCTTCAGCTTTCAGCCTCAGTTATTCCACTATTATGTACCAGGCTCAGTGAGCTCACACTCCCTCCACACGAACGTGTTCTGGTTGGGAAATGAGCTTCTGTCCTCACTATACTGACTTTCCTCAAGGGGAAAAACATCCCTTCTCTGTGGAGAGATGACTGTGGTAGAACCTGATCTGAAATCTCAACGTCTGCTTCATGTCTGGTTCTGATGCTTCACTTCTTGACATCTCAATCTGTCCATCTCTTATTCTTTTCAGTAGTTTCTTTTTTTTGTCCTCTGTTCTCTCCCAGGGGTGGGTGCTATAATATATATATATATATATATATATATATACGTTTTTCAATCAGGCCACTATCAGGCCAACTGGAGACGGCTGATGGTGTGTGTGCAGAGAGGGCAGGGGGCAGTGGAGCCCCCCCCCCGACACGCTACACGCTATTTCCTGCAAATGCAATCATGAAAAAGCTTGTTGTGAAAAATAATACAAAATCCCCCTATTTGGGGATATTTTGAGCTCTGTCCAGAACCACCTCCTGTGCACCACATACTAAACACGTGTACCGCTCACCGTGTTGTTAGTGTGCATCTTTTCAGACACACTGCTCGGTGCATAATCAACACGCCACTTCCTGAGAGTCTCCTCCCCGGCTGGAGATGCATAACTGTGGAGACTAAAACGATTAACTCATTTAAGAAATGTATTATGCCCAGCAAAGTGAAACCTCATTTACGCTTAAATTGAAGGGTTTGGCCTTATGCCAGAGCTGCCTTGGATACTGTGCACCATCTCCTATTATGCTGTTGTAGCTGTCGTCACTATTGCATTGTGGGCTAATCATGCCGGTGATAATGGCCTGCCGAAGTAAAGCATGGGCAAAACAACACACTTAACAGCTTAATTATTACCATGTTGGATTATCGAGGATGCATTAGAGCATTAAATTAGCAAAATACAATGACAAAAATCAAACTGCCCCCAAAAACCCAACCAGCTCTGGATTCTACCCCCTATCCACCGGGACTGTTTGTCTCAGCACCTGATATTAAACTTTGCTGATTAGCTTCTCCCCCTTGCAATGTTGTGTATGTATATATATATATGGATGACTAAAACCATGTGAAATGCACCTTTAAATGTGCAATGAGTTGCAAATGTGTTGCAATGAGATCTTTGCTGATTGCAGCAAAGTGCAGTGGAAACATGCTCGGCGAATCAGGATGTGTGTAAAACATAGCTGCAGATGAAAACACCAATCAATCAATCAATCTTTATTTATATAGCGCCAATTCACAACAGCGTTATCTCAAGACGCTTTCCATAAAGAGCAGGTCCAGACCAAACTCTTTGATTAAGAGAGAGACCCAACGATTCAGGAAACAGTGGCAGGAAGAACTCCTCTTTTCCCCGAGGATGAGCCGACTGTAACACTCCTCAAATTAATACATACAACAAACAGAAATGCCATCGTTAGATCGTGTTTTCTACATTTGCGGTGTGACTGGCACTCATTTAATTACATCATCTTGCTGCACCCCCCCCCCCCCCCCCCCCCCCCCCTCTCCTGCGATGCTATAATGGCACCTGACTGGTGCCACCAATTAGTGCCACCTATTTATCTCCACAAACCATTCACATTTTCTTTTGCAGATTTTCTCAAAATTCAGTCCAAATTCTGTACTACATTTGGACGGATGCCCAGCGTAGGTCATTACCACTGCCAGTAGTGTGTGCCAGTAGTGGTTGCTAATAGCAACTGAGAGTTAAGCTGAAAACAAACTGCTGACGACAGAATAGCAACGCTGTGGCTACATATGGGTTCGTCCATCTATTTAGTGCAAAGCTGTTGTCCAAACAAAGGAACTGTTGCGCTCTGGGTGTCCTGCTGAAATGTGAGAAAGCTGGAAGCACCTCGCTGTTGTGCTGTCGCAGAATCACGGCACATCAACTGAGCTGTAAATCTCCATAAGCGGGACCGACGATCCCACTTCTGCATTTTCTTTTGCCAGTTCGTTAGAATTTGCACGGCATTCGAATGGAAACCTGTCTGCTGTCTCACCCACTCACAGGCTCTCATGTAAGACACTGGCAGCATACACTCTCCCCTGCACACGCCGACACACACCAAGAGACACCATTATCGATTCCTCTCGTCTCCATCAAGCCAGTCAGACAGCCAGACACCGGTGTGCCCGAGTCAGGATCAATTTAACCAGGTGGAAACGGGGTAGAGATGAGGCTGGAGTGGTGGTGCTCTTCTCTGGCTGCTTAACGCACAGTGACATCCTCTGTGTCTCTGACGGCTCCCAAACGCTTTATCTCCCTCAGACTGAGTATTTCTCTGGCATGTCAATTCACTGAGCTGTGTCTGATGGGGGAAGTGATGAGGGAGGCCTCAGGTGTGTAGGATGAGTGAGGAAGATGAAAGGATGGTATAAGCACGAGAGCGTAAAAATAGGCTTGTGAAATTCAAACTTTCCCTTTTGTAACACCGGCAATTAAAGCAAAGACAGCTGATGCTGTCTTTTCTTTGTTTGAAGTAAGTATGTAAGTACCTGTTTTGTCTGCTGTCTCATGTTAAACACATCCTACAGTGGTCATATATTTGACTCAAGCTGAATTAGTTTTGGGTGCAGTTAAAAGACCGTATTGGGAAGAACGATTTTTGGCGATTTGCCCCTTTTTGCTCCTTTCTGTGCTGTCGGGGAGCGTGAGAGTTATTCACACCGAGGTTGTCTTTGTCATTTGGTCTCCTATTGCGCAGTGATTGCATTCGCCTTGTTCCTCAGATCAGGGCTGGTTCACTGCATACTAAACTGATTCCTCAAACTGTTTCTTCATTTTTAAGAAGTCACACACGGAGGGAGATGTTTTATGCATAAGTCTCACTGGGTAGCTTTTAGTAAATAAAGTTCTGTCCCACCACTCGTTCCTCACAGGTTATTCTTATCTCAGCGCCAGTCTGGGTCTCACTCGGCAGTCCCACGGGGCTCGTGTCTTGGTGGTAGTGGCACCAGGCAGCAGGTGTTGTGTGATATCTCGCCTGGCACCAAACCAGACAGTGTTTGCCGCTATCAGATCAGGAGCAGATGGCCACAGATCGGGGGCCAATACCACATCTCATCCGAACGGCAAACTCTGCAGCAGCAAGTGCAGTCGCAGAAACCAGCTCTGGAGCTTCCCATCAAATCCGATCCGATGTTTTTAATGAGGCAAAGCTTTGTTGGTTTGTGTGGTGTTTGTCATCTGTGACTGGTTTATTGTTTTCCAATTTCTGCCAGTGAGACGAAGCCACAAGTGACACCACTGGAGTTTTAGCATTTTAGAGGGCATATGGGATTGACTCAGTGCGTATAGACATGAATCTGGGCTTTGCATGTGTTGGTGTTGGTGTGTGCGTGTGTGTGTGTGTGTGTGTGTGTGTGTGTGTGTGTCCTCATGCAGCTGTGAGATTTCTTTATCTTAATGTGGCCAACCAACAAATCAGGATCTCTGACAGCACAGATGGGAACGCTCACTCCCACTGAAAACACACATGAAAGAACCTTGGTGGGCAAAATAATGAAAAGACCAGTGTGTGTGGAGTATTTAGATCTAGAGGTGGATGATTATTGGATTCACAAAATATTAATTGGCAATCACTGTACGGTTTAAGTGCAGTTTTTGGACAGGTAAGGTTTTAGACTGTTGAATATGTCACCTGGGGCTCTGAAATTATGATTTTTCACATTTTCTGTCATTTTAAATAATCAGTCCACTTTATAAGCAGAAGAATTTATAATGAAAATCATCATTTCAGCCATAATGAAATCTTAAGTGGAAATTCCTTCATTTACCAAATGTCAATTGAGATGAGTCAGCTGATTTAGTGCATTGTGTGTGTGTGTGTGTGTGTGTGTGTGTGTGTGTGTGTGTGTGTGTGCATCAGACACATGAACTGCAAATTTGGGCAAGTGGGCATCACTTACATCACACACACACACACTGATGGCAGCATAGGTGTTGGTCTCACCATCAGGAGCAGGTTGGGGTTGTTGTTGGTGGTGGTGGTGGTGGTGGTGGTGGTAGGTCGTAGTGGTTGTAGTAGGCCGTGTTCTTACTCTCATTCTTTATTCAGGGCTTGGTATTTTTGTTATTTAATGTATTGGCTTTATTTTGACAGACTGGCACATTTACATATCTCAGAGGAGAGAGCACAGCTTCTTGTATGAAGAAAAACAGCCTGAATAAAAACTGAGTGGGTAGGGACAAGGAGATGGAGAGAGAGAGGAGAGGAGAGGAGAGGAGAGGAGAGGAGAGAGTGGGAAATCTCGAGCCAGAGGGGAAAAGACAAACAACAAAGAAGATTTTTGAAAGGGAGAATAGAGTAGGAAGAGACTGAACTGAGGAGGACGAGTCTCAGTAAGCAGAGACAAATAGTTGAGCAGGAGAGGAGAGATTTGCAGGCAGCGTCTGCAACGAGGCATGTGTCACCTGACCTTTTACCTTTTCCAGCTACTTGGTCCAGAAAGAAGCGTTTGTGTGCATGTCAATGTTTGCTCTCTGTCAGCAGTTACACACACACACACACACACACACACACACACACACACAGCGTATCTGAGTATCATCAGGCACAAGTTATTCTCCAAGTGCTTCCTCCTTCATTGAAATGCTTCTTAAGGGAAAAATCACAGGCTTCCTCATGCATGTAGAAAGTCCACACACACGCACTTCAACACAAGCGCTCGATTCCCCGTGTGGTCGTTGTATTTGGAGCCACGCTGTGCATGTGTGCTGAATGTTAAAACCGTATTAATGCTCCTCTCACTCATACTGGAGGTGACCTGTTGACACACCAGAGGGACTGAGATGACACATAACAGCCACACGTAAGGGCCAAGACACACTGTGGACTCTCAAGCACACGGTGGTGTCAGAAAGTAATCAATCAATCAATCAGCCTTTCTATTCATAGCATATGTCCATAAAGAGCAGGTCTACACCAGACTCTTTCATTAAATTAATGAAGAACAGGCTTGCTGCACAACAAAAAACCACAGAGAGAAAGTGCAGTGATGATGCACCAGTGCAGACAAGTCCAGTCAGAGTTCAGGCCGGTGCACACAGGCCATTCAGGTCCGTATGTGCATCTTGGCAAGGGGGACCAGCAGGGGCGTTAAGTGTCCCACGACCAGGACTTCCTCAGCATTATGCTGCTGTGCAGAGGAGTTCACATTTGGCTTTTCATCATGATGTTTTTCTCAAATCAAACTTGGTTGTCGACCAAAGCCCGCTGGGGGAGCACTTGTATAATTCTTCCAGTGGAAAGCTTGAGCACTGTGCAGTGAGTGCACATATTCATTAAATTTGTCAAGATTTAGATCTTAAGATTCAGACTTGGTGAGAGAGATTTTAAATAGTAAAGAGAGCTCTTCTCTCTCCGACACCATGTGCTGTGTGTGCACTAACTGAATGAGATGAGATGAAGCTTGTGAAGTGATCAGAATGATGTTTGGGCCAGTGGACAGTATGTTGACACGTGTGACTGACCATTTAAAAAACAAAATAACTGCAGTGCAGGGGGGCGCAGTGTTATGCAGGCTGAACAAATACGAGGCTTTAGCTCTTCTTATGATTGGCTTGTTCCCACACACACACACACACACACACACGCCTGCGACTTCTTTATGAGCTCCACACGCCAACTTCAAGCTGCCAGTTTGAATTTCTTAATGAAACATTTGGTTCTGTTTAACAAATATGGTGATGAACTTGAAGCTCTGCACCCTCCTACACATTCCTGAATCCCCTCGACCAGATTTCCCATCGTTATTACTTTATTAAACACAAATAACACCAGAATCAAAGTGCAGCCTGATTATTACACTTGCAGGCAGCAGAGCAGCGAGCACTGATCACTGTCCAAAACAACAACATGTAACTTAACACAAATCTCTCATTGCCTCAAACGATGCATCATATACTGCACATTTATTAGGATTTAGATATCGCTGCTTTTCATCTTTCCGAGCACGAATAAGTCTCATTATACAGAATCCACTCATATTGTTAATGAGGAGCATCCATTCCTTTACCTCAGGCAGCCATCAGTCTTTATACAGCAGGGATCAATCTGAATTATCGACACTGATACCTTAGCCTCATTAAAGATGCATGACAAGCAAGTCGGCGCTAAACAAAAACAAGACTGAACAGAATAACTAAGCAGACAGTCACAGGAACGTTTCTTCAATGCACAAAACCTGGATCGATACTGTCGGTATTACAGAACAATCTCCAACAGCTGAGGAGAAACAGAATAACCTTTATGGCATCGTGTGAATGCGTATTTTCTGTCTGAATGTATTCACGGGGGGCTTGTTTTGTAACCGATTTGCTCAAATCTGTATTGTAATTCACCACGTTTCCATTGTGTTGTGTAATATGTGTTACATAATGAAAGTAACACAAAAATAGCAGCCTGTTATTTGGCTGATGGCCATGAGTAGGAACGCTTATATCGCAATGAGTAGAAGCACAGATAAAATCATTTTCATGTTCAAACACAAATGACAAAGACGATTACATAAGCAAGAGGGATTGTTTCACAGAGGTTTTCCCTTTCTTTCTTTCTGGTGTCTGGAGTTATCACTCTTTAATGATGTGCCCCACACTGAAAGCTGTGGGAACCACAAATGCTGGACCGCATGGTTTAGGAGAGGATTGCTGGGCAGATGGGATTGTTGGTATCCCTAAGGCATAGCTGTCATCCCAGATTAAACATTGTGGGGTCTTGTCAGTAACAACATGGCACTGCGCTTTGCTTTTGGCTTAATGAGAAACTAAAATATAAATACTGGCTAGTGGAGGCAGCGTCATATCAGCCTGCACTGTGGAGGGAAGGAGAAATGAAATCAGAACAACAACAGAATCTTAATGGTGGCTGACGGAGAAGTGAAGTGTGCTGTCACATCCACCTCTGGGGATTTCTGTTGGTGGAAAAGTGCATGTGACTTATCGTGGCTATCGGATATTTCTTGATTCTCAGAAGCGTGATCGGAAACACAAAGGCACTAGAAACTGAATGATCTTATTAGAATGCACCCTGGGAGCTGCTTTCCATAATTCCATCTTGCTGCTTTGAAGAAAGTAAACACAATAAGGAGGCTTTATCTTGATTTCAAAAGAAAACCGTTGCCTCTGCCGCCCCATCCGCAGTTTGTCAGGGAACAAATAATGAAGTTACAAAGAAAGTATATCTGCTGTTGATCTCATAAAAGCTGCTCAGCTTTTTCTCCCTGTGCAAAAACTCATTGAACTGTCCATGTTAATACCACTTGCTTTATGCCTTTCTCTGCTGTCCATATTTTTCTCACATGAAAAAATACTCATGCAGCATCTGCATTACAGCTGTGCAAAACAAAGTCTTAAATTTGTCCTGTCTTGTCGTGTTTCAAGGAGAAAAGGGAGTCTGGAGTCTACAAACTGATTCTGGATGCTGTTGTAATTACTGCTAAATAATGCTTTGTTGCACCTGGGGAGGAACCTGTACAGGAGGAGTACATGCTGGACTCAGTAATTCATTTTTCTTTGGCTGTAGCTTTTTGTTTGATCAGGAAATTTTACCACATTCAGTAAAAATGCGGCGCTTGGGTGTCTCATCACCGGCAGGCTTTGAACAATACTGTTTGAATTACAGTCCTTGTTTCCTGTGAGGATGCAGCCTGTGCAGTGCGGCAGGATAAATCTTCCCTCGCCCATCACGGCTTCATCGGCAAAGTTTGAATCAAGAGTTCCTGCTGTATTGTGTCTGTCCCTGGGCCGGTACTGGGTGTTGTCATGGTAACATCCTTCCGTACAGGATCCGACACCCGTGACCTTGTTAGATGGATGAGATGACTGATTCACCCGCCCCTGTCGATATCAGCCCCACAGTGAGTCATAGCCCCGGGCTTATTTGATGAAATGCAGGTTGGGGTCGCCCATGAAAGGACAGAATCATCACTCATATTGCTGTTTTAAGGTAATTGCCCTTAAGGTCGGTTATTTTCTTAATAGATTAGAGCAGAAGTGAAGAGGTGGAGGGCCAGTGTTTATAAGCCTTTTTGAGTTTGAGATAAGAAACCTTTATTGTCCATGACATGAAATAGACATTCTGGACACTCGGGGTGAAACATAGAAGTAATAGATAGTAAATGGCAACTGAAACCCATTGTCGGTGGCAGCAGTGGTCATGGCCAGTGTTTGTGTCTGTGTTCAGGATGGCCACAGCAGAGAGCACAAATTGCTCCTTGTACCCATTTTTCCTGGCGAGCTGGACAGTCTCCTCCCAGGTTGGAGGGCCCATTATTGACTTTGGTTGCCTTTAGACCAGTTCTTCAGGGCCTGGAGTTGCGATTGTTTATTTCCAATGATCCTGCTGGCCAGATTAACCACCCGGCTCCACTTGTTCCTGCGCCGAACCGTGAGGTTCCCATTCCAGGAGACGATGTTATATGTGAGAATACTGTAGACCAAGGTCAGGGTGTGTTTGCTGGCACTGAAGCTCCTCAGTTTCCTGAGGAGACGGCAGCTCTTTTCTGTAGATGGTGAGTTTATTGTCAATGATTGTCCCCAGATATTTAATCCACTTCCTGTCCATTCATAATAACAGGCTTAGAGACGGGCCGTATTCTGCCTAGTCCCACCTCCCAGACACAGCTCCGTCTTCTTACTGACATTAAGGAAAGTCAAGGAAAATGCCATTAAACCAAGTGGCAAGGTAGCCATTGTGCAGCGTCTGTGTGGCCATTATTTATTTTGATGTATCATCATCCAAAGTGAAGCAATGTCTGTCACAGTTATTAGTCAGGCTTATCTGTGTTCATAGCAAACACACCTGCTTTATGTCTTACCTTCATTGTTGTGTCTTTTTATCCTGTCCTTGAATTGAAGCAGACCTCAGTCATAGAACTAATGTGAAAACTGTACACGGTTTTGAAACGTACAGTGCAGATTTCTGTGTGATATCTAACAGGTGTTTATGTAAACCCTGGTTTTAATTGGTTATTTGAGCAACAGTTCACCTATTATCCAAGGATTTGATATTAATGTGGTATTCAAGAGCTTCTTATAATTGCTCATGAGAAAGTGGACTGGTCAATTGGGATGAAGGCAAATTTAAATACTAATGGATTTTCCTTTGTCTTCCCACCTCTATTAGATTGATGATTTGTGTTGAAGTGGGGCCTCAACAAATGTAACAAGTGCTCCTCAAAGAGGTTTAATCCCATCTTTCCCTTCTTTGAACAATGATTAGATAAGAGAAGTCACAGCTGTATTTGCACATTAATTAAACAGCAAATAACTGGTGGAGCCATAAATTTCATCCAATGAGCTGGGAAGGATTTAAAATAAGGTACTTTTGTTCTGGGTAATTAAAAAAAGAATAGCAAAGGGTATGGTTTCCTGATGCCAGAAAGTGTGACCTGCCTGGCCGGGGAAAACAGGATGTGTCTCATATGTATGTGCTGATACCGATAACCTGAGACCATGCTTGTGCCCAAGTTTTAAAATGTCAGTCTTTGTTATCTGGCGATAGAGTGTTGTGAATGTCTGAGCCTATTCCTGTGTGTGCAGGCTGATTGACTCATTAAAAACAAGACAAATAGCACATTTGAAACCAGCTGTAAAGAATGACTATGTGCCAACTCACAGATTCAATGTTGTTTGCATTCATTGCCAACATAAAGTGTGTAGTAACTGAAACCATTAAGGACATATGACTTAAAAACTCCTTGCATGTCCTCCTCCTTGTGGTGATTATGTATAGGAAGAGTTACTTGTCTCACTCTGTTCATCACCTATTGATGGTAAACAGCAAAAAAAACCACCTGTCTTGTTGTTAAATTTCAAGTTGACGCTATATAAAACCAAAACTGCAAAAAAGTCTTACTGTTATACTTTGCCATTTGTCAGACTTCAGTGTATGTGAACTCAGCTGAAGCTCTTTTGATTTCCATTATCCATGTAATCGATCTAGCTCACAGGATTTAGGACACTGATGTTTTTATTCAATGATTATATCAGTACCTTTATCTCACCTAAGCCCGGCTGAAACAGCCAACAACAACGCAGGACAGCAATTCGGAAATAAGCTCTCTTAATCCCGTTCACTTCTGCCCCTCTGCTTTTGGAGTCTCACATGTCCAGTTGAGGGTTACGAGGAGACAGGTGACTGCTCCAGAGGAAGGACTGGCTGCTAAGTAGAGAAAGTTTGCCACCTAATGGAGATAGTGTAGCGCTGCCTTCCTAATTCTCTTCCCCATTCCCTTTCTCTCACACAGCTTATTTTTCCCCCTCTAAGCCCAAATACATTCAGCTTTGTGTGTGATGAAGTTTAATTGCATAATTGTATGTTTGTGAATGTTTCTATCTAGTCTGTGGAGTTTGTTTAGGTTTGTGGCATTTAAATTGAACAAATATTTTGAAAAATCCTGTTTTTAAAAAAATATGCATTTATACCTTTTTCTTCTGTTTCTCTTTTTCAGGTTCTGTATCCCCCACATTTGAGACTTCAACAGTGCTCATCATTGCTGTTCTATAACTAGTGCCTGTGGCGTGAAGCTTGATGGAGGGATTTCCTGTCCACTGACACAGCAGGCTGCCTCACTGGACCAGCCGACATGTCCGCTTGCAGCACCTTCACTGAGCACGTGTGGAAACCAGGCGAGTGCAAGAACTGCTTTAAACCCAAAAGTCTGCACTGTCTGGCTCAGAGTGGTGGAAGGAAGCCTCCTTCTGACCAGAGGCCTCCAACAACTCAGCAACAGACTCCATCCCCTGCTGGGGCCAGAGCAAACCCTAACCTTACCAGCAACTCCCAGAGGGCTGGAAGTGGGTCTGCTCGCTCAGGACACTTCCGTCCACCAGTGGCTAAGAAGCCAACCATTGCTGTTAAGCCTACTATGATGCTGCCCTGCTCCGCAACAGGGCTGGATTCAGATGGCAACCTGCAACGACCACCAAATGTGATAGAACAAGGCAAAACATCAGCTTTCACAGTTTGGAATCGCAATGGACTGAACCGTAAGAGGCCCGGTGGCCCCAGCAACAACAACGTAGGAGAGGATGGCAGTGAGGAGATTGAGGGTTATGGGCAGCTTAGCCCCACGACCCCTAGTGGAAATAACAACAACAGTGGACTGGCAGATGTCTTAAAGGAGATTGCTGGGTTGGGCCCTGGACTTAGCCCCACACCCCTTTCTGGGTCTAAGGACTTGTTTTGGGGACGAATCAGTAGTTCATACCGACGGTCTTTGGAAAGAGGCCTTCCAGCTTCGAGCTGTCTGGCTATGGGAAGCAGCAGCAGTGGTGCTGATGGCACTGCCCAAAAGCGGGTATCGCTTAGCAATAGCACCGACATCATCAGCACAGAGGGCGGTCGCTTTTGCTACCCAGAGTTTTCCAGTGAAGGCGAAGATGATGATGATGATGAGGACGAGGACGACGACGAGACTGAAAGGGATGATGATGAACATGAAAGCTGGGATGAAAGTGATGAAGAGTTACTAGCCATGGAGATACGAATGCGAGGCCAACCGCGATTTGCAAACTTCCGCGCTGCTACATTGTCTCCAGTGCCCTTTGCTGCTGGGAAAAAGTGGAATACTGTGCCGCTTCGCAACCGCTCACTTCAGCGGATTTGTGCGGTGGACTATGATGATAGCTATGATGAGATCTTGAATGGATACCCCTCCATGGACTCCAGTGGAGGTCTTCTTCCCTATGGGCCCCATGACATGCAAGGCAGTGGTTTCCTATCAAATTCAGAGTCAACCACTTCTCCAGAATCATCGTCATCGCTACCGGAGGATTCTCGAACAACTTCCAGCAGTGGGAGCAGTGCCCCCTGTGCTCTTCGAAATGGCTTGCATTCTCCCACATCTTCTAAAGCACCTGTCCCCTGCACATCTCCTGCAAAAAAGGAGCCCATCCACAGAGCACAGAGTCCACTCAAGGTGACTGAAACACACAAGGCTGTCCTGGCCATTAGATTAGAAGATCAGGATGGCAGAGAAGGCAAGCCAATGCCCCAGGCCCTTCCAGGTCAACCAGTCACTATCAGTTTTAGCCCCACAGAGGAACAAGCTAAACCATACCGTGTAGTGAATTTGGAAAAATCACTGATCTGTAAGCCTTACACTGTAGTTGATGTGTCAGCATCCATGGCCAACAAAGATGAGCAGATTCCAGATTCTACTCCAAAACCCAAAAACCTATCAATGCCCTCCAGTCCTACATCGTTTTGTAGCACTCCTTTAGGTCAGCCCCTGTCTCCAACCTCCCCCTTTTCTCCTTCCTCTCCTGTTATGCCAACATCACCCACATCTGTTGCCTTGTCAGGTACCTCCCGAAAGAAATCAGGGAGCATACGCTACCAAGAGGTGTGGACATCAAGCACAAGCCCACGCCAAAAGATACCCAAAGTGGAACTAGGGGTTGCAGGTAATTCTGGACCCTCCATACCCACTCAACATTGCAGCCACAAGTCAGCTCCCACTTCTCCCATTGCTGGGCTGTCCTCTTCCCGAACTGTACCTGTGAAATCCCCCAACTTATCAGAGATCAAGTTTAACAGTTTCAATAATGCAGGCATGCCTCCCTTTCCTATTATTATTCGAGATGAGCCAGCCTATGCACGCAGCTCCAAGAATGCTGTTAAGGTACCTATTGTTATCAATCCAAGCGCATATGACAACCTAGCTGTGTACAAGAGCTTCTTGGGACTCAGTGGGGAACTGCCACAGTCAAAAGGGGTAGGTAGTAGGGTAGCCAGCCATACTTATGAAGAGATTGGATCCTCTGAGAGTGTCCAGTCCTCTTCAACAGAGAAAACTATCTCTGCCAGGGGCACATCCGAGAGACCCTCTTTTGAAGAGACAAAAGCTCCACCTGAAGCGTCAAAAGCACCAAGTTTACAACCTAGAACCACTACAGACGCTAGCACTGTGACAAGCACTGTGATGAGCTCCACAGTTGGGGCTTTCTCTCCCACAACATCAGCAAATCCCCCTGCCATTCTTGCCATTAATGCAAACCTACCTAAAGCCAGCCCCACTGCTAATGCTCTTACCCGCACTTGCAAGACAAGTGGAGACACTAGTTGCAGTAAAGATGATAATACAGACCTTACTTTGTCTGGGACAGAGGTAAGTCATAGGGAGGAGGCTAGTGCTGTGCTTTTACAAATTGTGGCCTCCATCCATCCTCCACAGTCTCCCCCAGAGTCACCTTCAGCACAAGCCAAAACCCTCAGTTCTGAGGAGCTGTATGCCCTTCCACCTGATGCCATGAAGGAGACCCTCACCCGACCCAAGTCTCTGTTTTCCGCCACTGATGGCTGTCTTTCCAAGCCCAAGAAGGACACACCCTCGAAAGTTTTGTCTAAATCCCAGAGTGCCTCTGCTGCTGTCCAACTCTCCAGCCCCCGTTCTGAGCCAAATGCCCCATTCCCACCTCCTAGATCTACGTCTTCCCCTTATCATGCTTCTAACATCCTCCAGAGACATTTTGGCAACTGGACCAAGAGCTCTGCCTCCAGTTCTCCTGTACGACCCAGTGATGGTGAAGCAAGTCCAGGTGGAGAGGGGAGACGTATCGCAACAGATGGCTCCAAACCCAAACGTTGGATCTCCTTTAAGAGCTTTTTTCGGCGACGGAAAGACGAGGATGAGCAGAAAGAGCGGGCGGAGAGGGAGAAGGAGAAAGGCAAGCTGGTCGGGCTGGATGGAACAGTCATTCACATGCTTCCACCACCACCAATCCAACAGCATCACTGGTTCACTGAGGCCAAACCAGATGATCCCAACCAGAAGCCAACCATCATCTTCACCTACAAACCAGAAAGTGGCAGCACCCCTGGTGACGGAGAAGGAGAGCTACGAGTGGAGGAGTGCAGAGAAAATGCACTACCTACAGCTGATGAGAGCAAGGAGCCCAGACCTTTGAGTCCAGGGCAGACACCACTCTCACACACCACTGGATGTGATCTCAACAACAAGGACTTCAGGTATTTGCCCAAGATTTATTCACACACTTGACACCACTAAATTATAAGATTCCTTAAATGAACATTTAGGGAGCAAAGGCAGTGGAGTCGAAACAACAAGAAAAGACTGCTGGAGCACATTAAGTTTAACAATGAATAATTAATTTCCAGAAAAATCATTAATCATTAAAAATCATTAATCATTAAACCAACTAAAAAGTGGAAGCAAGGTTGGCGTCAGGGTCTCTGCAGCCAAAATAATAAACAAAAATCCACAGAAAATAAGTTCCAAGTATATTTCACTAACTAGTCACTAGGCTATGGCAAACAGAGCTGTTTTGATGTGCTAACAAACACTCAATTTCAGCTCTAGCAACAATCAACAGCAGGACTGGACCCGACAACCAGCTCAGTGGCCAAATGGCAAGGATCACTGGGTCTGGAAACACAAAGAGACAGATCTCTTCCAGAAAGAGGCCAGAGAAAAGTCAGTGGACATAACATATTAATGTGGTTTCAGATTTATTTGGCAGAAAACACTAAATGCATAAAGCTGTTAAACTAGACCCTGCTGTGGAGGACTAGATAATCTCAAACCAAGAATGAACATTGTTAAGGTGGAGTAATAAGGGTTATTGAGCGTCAAAAATGTCATTTGCGAGGTATGGAGCAAACAGAAGAGCTGAAGGATTGTAGCTGTCAGACAGAACACAGTTATGCTGTCATTTAAATCCCGTAAGAAGATTAACCTTTGATGAGAAGTCACTCCACCATAAAACAGTTTATCAGGGACGTAAGTGAGACCTGCCGTAAGTTGAGTATTGGTTTTACAAATAGTTTTTGATACAGCGTCGTCTTTCCTTTAGTTGAATTCTTATCTAATCTAATCTAATCAAAGTTTTGACATGTTCTTCCTACGTTACCTCTTAATTATCTAATGAATGATTTCACATGCAGTGCCCGTATGACTAAAGCCCGCATGTATTCCCTTAAGAGTATTCATGGGACCAGGATTAAAATTCAGATGCTCAACCTTTGCCAGCTGCTCCTCCAAAGTGCCACGGGTGTTTCTCCTCCCATCTTACAGATCCCTCATCACACATTCTAGAGGTGTTTGATATTAATTCGGCATGTCCGCTCGCCCACTTGCCCAGCCGACTGCATGGGCTGTGCAGCCTATGTGGTCTCTTCCCTAATGTCATCTATTACCTGAACAGCAGGCTCTGTGCTCAGTGGGCTCTCCCTTCAGGAGGGGACCTCAGTGTGTTACGAGCCATCCAACAGCAGTCGGTTCGACCCCAACTCTATTAATCACTGCTTTAGATGGCGTATTAGCTGTAGCTTTTCAAAGTGCTTTAAAGCCTCACTGTCACACACATGTAGACACACTCACAGCGTTGAGTCTATGCTGGCAGTGTATTCTTGCAGTTCATTATTTGTCTATGACCTGCTATTGCTCTTTCCATTTAATGTCTTGGGGTACATTTCGTGCCGTGTGAGTAATGGCGCAGGATATTTTCTGTTCTAAATTATAAGCTTGTTTGTGCTGAATGTGACTTGTTTTTGCCTTGGAGGTGAAGTGAAGTTCAAGAGATGCTCAAAGATGGTAATTAGTCAAATGGATGCTGCAGGGGCCAAACAAGAATTCATTCTTCTGCTGGATACTAAAAGCACTGCGAATGATGAGAATTACTAATCAGTAATCATTATCAAGTTGAATAGTGCTGGACACTCTGAAAACATTCACATTGTTGATAGCAGGAAAGTACATTTAAGTTAAGATCCACCAAGTAACTGATTTGATCTCAAATGAGTTCAGCTTAGTGGGGTAAAGACATCTACATATTTTTGTTCTTTAACATTTAGGAAAACTCACCCGAACCCCCATCCAAGGTGATTCATCCTCATGCTCAATCCCTTTATGGTAAACTGAATCAAACTGTGTGTAACACTCTTGAAACACATGTGTACTCCTCCCATTTTATGGTAATATGTGATGCAAAGTTACTATTTAGTAAAAATGGCGACTGGTCTCTAAGCAAGAGGTTTTTTCTGCACAATGCACATTCCTGATAATTTTGCATGATGTTACAGCACAGAAAACAAACTGAAACCAGACGGTGACTCTGGTGTGTGTTGGAGGTTGTATTGAGAAGTTGTTGTTTAGCGTATTGATGTTCTACAAAATGCATCCGATTAGTAGTAATGGTGCCGTATCTCCACCAGCTCCATCTTATCCTCAACTTCTCAGCTGTTTTCAGGGTGCAACATCCCTTTCTCTGTTTCATGTAATGTTTGCACCTCTTCCATCTCTTCCTTCCTCAAGTTTTTCCTTTGATCCCAGAGCACTGTGAATTCTTGAACATTTCTCTCCTCCATCCTGTCAAGAGCTTGGCCCCATTCTGTCTCTTTTCTAGCTCCCCTGCCTTTTTTTCTCCTCCTCAAGCCTCAACTCTGGTCGTCTTTTCTCTCCTCCAGAAGTGCCTGTCTCTTCGCTCACTTCATAGCAAGTGGTACAAGAGTCAGGTATGAGCTAGTTTTGCTATTAATCTTGGTATTGCCATGCTAAAACTGGGTATGCGATAGTGTACTGGTGTTTTGAAGAGAACTCTGTAAGTTACCCAAAATCTCCAAGTCATTAGTAAGTTGTAAATAAGTAGTAAGTCATTGGAAAAGTTGGTGTTCTCACATAAAGACTGATGGATTACTCAAATGACGACAAATGTCTATTCTGCTCATGTTTAGTAAAATAAATAATACAATATTTAGCCTCCAGAGCTGATGAGCAGATGAACTGAAGTCCCGAACAGCTGTTTGCAAGAAAAACATTCATTTACTTCATTTGATTCCACAAATAATTGAAGTTTTGTTAAATTTCCAACAACATTTTATTTTCCTGAATCTTTGGTTAAGCAGGTGTTACGATTAGTTTTCGCTCTATTGTACAAGAGACATTCACGTACATGTACGCCTACGTGGAATCATGTTTTAGTCAGACCAGATTTAAAACATCACGCTCAAACACTTCCAAACATCTCCCCTTTGGTCTTATCTGGCTTGTTTTTTTCACACCTGTCTCTTCCAAACAATCCTACTTGACCTCTCTGCTTCCAGCACTCACTGCCAACTTGTCAATTAGTAACTACTTTATTCACATGCTGTGTTGGCAGTAGGTTACAGTGCTACTCTGCTG
This sequence comes from Pempheris klunzingeri, assembly GCF_042242105.1. Taxonomy (NCBI): domain Eukaryota; kingdom Metazoa; phylum Chordata; class Actinopteri; order Acropomatiformes; family Pempheridae; genus Pempheris; species Pempheris klunzingeri. The sequence continues at coordinate 2,413,693 of NC_092016.1, read as the reverse complement.
GCTATTTGAAGTTTATCTCAGGTACCGGCACGTGCTTTTCAGCTGACCCACAAACAGAAAATAGCTAAACTTCTCCCTCGGTGCCGAAGCTTTCCTTTGGTGATGAGAAAAAAAAAATCAAATCAAAAGAAGTCTGCAGAATGTAAGAATGTGCTTGTGGGATGTGAAGAAATGTCACAGCGCTTCAGACGTTAAGGGGAGGGAAAACATTCTTAAATAGTTTGTCTGATTGCCTTGAACATTCAGCACTAAAGATAGGTTTTCACATCAGTGCTTCTGCAAAGTATTGGGGTTTTTAAAGTTTTTGTGAAAACTGGATTCTGTGCAACCAAAGCAGTTATTTTAGAATAAATGTGCTATTTATTATTTAACAGATTCTTGCTGTTAAAAATGTCTCTATCAGATGTTTTAGTACCATTTGCTTGCATTAACCACTACTGCTGACAAATGGTAATGTTGGTGCATCTCCATATGAAAGAAATATCTTTGGTGCAAATGTGTTTTGCATTCAGAGATAACAAACCTGAAGTGTGAGCAGAGGATAAGTAGTGATTACAGAGATTACATGTGGTGAAGTGGTCACGCAGGTCATTCTGCAGGACTTTTGTTTGGCAGGTTAGGGGTTAACCTTTCAGTGCTTTCTTTTTTTCTTTGACTGGAAGTAGTTTTATTGGCCAACAGTGGGCGTGCTCCTCAGCACTGGCTGAAACACGTTACCTTAGACAGGTAGGAACATTCACAGAAACAGAGGAAGACCAGGAAAGAGCACATGCAGGAAAAGACGGCCTCGTGCTTAACAAGCTGTTCGCCTCCTAGAATGTGAATCCACCTTTGCATTGTACTCAAGGTTTCCAGATGGGAAGCTGTGTGAGCCAGCACAGTGGGTAAGAACTGAAACCTTATTCACTTCTGTACATACCTGTGACCGTCCGGGCCTTTTGAAGTCTTACAGGGAGGAGAGGCTCGTGAGATTCTACTTTTTTAAGACAGATATTTCCTGCAGCAGAAGTCTCAGAAACAGTGTGATGTAGTGGGGCAGTCTCATGCTGTCTGAACAAGTCAGGTCCTGACATGGTTACATGTAGCAGCTATAAAGGTATTTTATTGTGTCAAGGGCCTCTTAACCCTTTAACGCCTAGTGTATCATATTTGATATATACACCTGTACATCATCAGTGTGGTGTTTTATCTGTGCTTTATGTGTTTTTGTTTGTTTAAGATAAACTGTGAGCATGAATAAACATATAAACGCCGGATGTAGCAAAAATGATGCGAATGAAAACTTTTTAAACTTTTTAAAACTTTTTGTAATTTGTCAGAAGGTTCAATAAACACTCCAGTTTCAAAAACATTTGAATTTTCTGGCAATTATTTCACGATTCAGGCTTTAAAGGGTTTAAGGTTTTGTTCATACAGGATTAGATGCTAGAGATGATCTCATATGTGGTCTAGTGGTTTTGTAGCTGACTGTAAACACTATTAGTTTGGTGTTTAGTAAGATCGATGCTCGATTTACAAAGATAGAACAGGGAAGAAGAAAAGAGGAAACTGAGTTAACGCTAAACTTGCTGCGTTTGATTATAGCACATTGCACCACATATCTTTGTATTCATGCCTCCATCTTTTCACAGTTTACTTTGTTTTCTAGTTGGCTCACAGCACTGCGACGGGGCTTTTATATCAACTGTCTACTGCTAGCAAGTGCTGAAGCAGTGCACTGTGGAAACTCACAGGCTATTGATCAGCTGACTTTAAAAGAGACACAGAGGGCTTATGGTCCACAAAGACGCATCATAAACATGTCAGATGTGATGCTTTCCTCAGACACAGAGCCCCGGGGTCGAGACAGACACCAGCAGCTGGCTGGGTGTTTTCTTAGAGTGCCTGCTTGTCTGTCTCATCATGGCCAAAATATCAGCAGCAACACTTACAAAGAATGTCACTGCTTTCATATGAAATCCTGATTTCGCGCTTGCAGATTGTTTTCAGATTAGCTTCTGTTGTATTTGGGGTCTTATGTTATTGGATTCTGCAGAGCTTAAGCATGAAACTTAAAACCTACTGAAGATCACAAGAATCTGAGTTCCAACTTTGTCAGCGTTAGTTTCACTTTGCAGAATTTGTACTTGGTGAACAAAACTGTCGACATTCAACTTCTCCTTCTGTTAATGATGCACACCAGTTTTTAGGAACAGAGGATGATATCGTTTTACCACTTTTTTACTGCCTCAGCGTTCTTTTAGGTACCAATTGTTGTGAATTTTAATCTTAATGTTCTTCAACAGTGCCTACTATTATTATTCAGACAAAGACTAGAATCTAGGCACACAGGGAGGCTTCAGCACTTTACCTTACTCTCTTTATGACTGGCTGCAAACAACTGGCCAGTTTGTTGCGTAGTGCACTAAAAACTACAGCTGCCTTCAATATGACAAAGCTCTCTGTGCTTTTTCTTGACAGGGACTTTTGCCTGTGACCACAGAAATCATTAGTCATACTAACAGCATGTGTTGTCATGATTACAGTCACAGGAAGTGACACATCTGACTCAGGGTAGTACAAACATTACTGCCAGCCTGCCCCACCCACGGTGACCTGGGGCCATGAAAGCAGCCCTGTGAACTCTCTGTGACTGTTTTTGTTTTACTGTACGCTAACTTCACATCATCATTATCATTTGGCAGAACAGGAAATACAAATAGAATAGTCAGAATAGTAAACACAATGCCAGCAGGTATTCTTTGTGTGTTCCAATAAGGGTTAAAGTCTACAGTAGTAGTAGTAGTATGGCACCCACCCTGGGTGGTCACGGCCCTGGTGGCCTGAGGCTGTAATGTCTCACACAGGTCGCGGCTGAACTGTTACCAGATCAGCGGGCAGCAACTTTGAGTCGCTTTGAGTCTGTTCATTCGCTGTGATGTTCTGGAGAGGCTCAGGATGAAACAGCAGCTGCTGAGCTTTATTCAGCAGTGAGATGAACTTGATGTTGTAGTTAACTTTAATTAAAGGGGAAGGGTTTGTTTTTCTCCTTTTTAGCTTCAGCTCTGCTGCAGTCTCTCTTTACTCTCTGCTTCAGCCACTTATTGCATCTTTCATGTTTTCTTTTTCTTACAGAATTGTTCCTATTGCGTTGTTTTACTTCAGTTTGCCAGATCTGGGTGCCCCTGTTCTCTGTGAGCTCCTCTGGTCATTGTTTTGTGATGAACGGCGTAAAAATCATCTCTTTAGGAACCAGTGTTTGTGTCTGTATCTGTTGCAAAGTCACGTATGGGATTATAGTGTATCAGGCCGTTAGTAGTGTTGCTGTATTTAGAAGAAGAAGCCTCCATGATAATCATACAGTAATCTTATCGCAGACATGATCTGGATAAAGTGTGTTTGTGTGTTTGAAGGCATCTAAGAAAATGTTCTTGTACTTTTAGTATAGTAGAAATCAAACCCACTGCAGAACTGTGCTCAGGTATTTTTATGATTTGCTACACTCAACTGCATTGGAATTGTAATTCCTGTCAGTTACTTATTCCAGGAAGGGTTTTATCCATCTGTGATAAATCTGCCTTGTGGAGTCTTCTTGTAAACAACATTCAGTGTTTGTATCCTTGAGGTCTACACACATAAATGTCAAGACGTCTGCGAAGCCCTTTTAAAGGTATTTTTAGTATATTTAACTATATTTAGCTTCACGTTATCACCACCTGTAGATCAGTGAAATAGTTCCAAACCATTAGCATCTCCGTAGCAGCTGTAGTGGTCAGAAGCTTCACATGGTGCTCTTTCAATCTAACCGGCTTCCGACCATGTGAGACATTTTCCACAGGGCAATAATGTGGTGATGCACTCAGGCCCCGATGGGACGATCCTGTCACTTCCTTAAGAAGACACGTGTGTGGCAGATCGTCTGCTTCACACATCTCTGGCAGCAACGAGCTGCAGCAGACGACAGGTCTGCTCCCAGCATCCACTGGGCTTTGGCGCTGTGACTGGAGCCTCAACTCTCCAGTGATAACACACCCTGAGTGACCCAGATTCCTTCTGCCCACAACTCACTTGAGCCGCTGTCAGTACATGATGAAGTATAAGGCAGCACGATGCGTCCATCCGCTGAAAGAGCAGCAGCACTATGACAGAGGCACGAAACACCGAATCAGGTGTCGTGCTTCATGATATCCACAATCTTGAGGTGACAGTTTGCATCAATGCTGCTGCTTTAAATATCAAGTCAGCGGACACGCAGTTCTGATTTGTGCTTCAACTCTGCGGTTCGTCTTGTTGAGCTTCACGGATCATTAGCTCGTTCCTCGGGGCACCCAGAACACCTGAGCGCCACACAAAGCGATGAAATGAACCTCAGCACTTTAAACACCTCAAATCGTCGGCTCCCCTCTTTCAGGTGGCGGTTTATCAAACACCACCGTAAGCCGCGCTGCCTTTTTCCACCACCCTCCCTCAGGCAGTGTGTGTGTAGTTACATATGAAGCACGTCATATTTTAAAAGCCCCCCCCCCTACCGCTTACAGCTGAGCTGCCTCCAATTCAGCACCTGCTGAGAAGAAAAGAAGTGAGCTGATGAAGAGACACAGAGACTGAAAACACTGACGCGATAAAATCCTACATATTGTTGGATATGTTTTGTTCATATCCGGTGACGGTAGATAAATGATGACAGACTTATCAGGAGCAGCTCGTTCATCACCTATCAACACTCCTGTCTCTGCAGTAGAGCTCACTGTTACCATCCGGCTCTGTTCTGACTTGTTTTGCAGATATTTTCATGCAAATTTAAACCTTTAATATCAGCAGAATACTGAACAAACTCAAAGCAGCAGGAAAACTAACATCATAGATTACAAACGAAGGGAGAAAAGAAAGAAAACATGTAAAGAAAATGTAATCAGGCTGCTAATGGAGCAACTATTCCACATTTCCATGACTAAACGAGCCATGCTTCTCCCTGTCATCTGCAGCCAGGTACCAGGCGGTGCCAGCAGTGCCGGGGATCGGGAGCTGCCCGGTGCCGTCTCCCTTCCTGCCAGAGTGAATCTGGGGCTGGTGCTTGGGGAGGGCGAGGAGGGCCATGCCAACCAGGTTGCCACACCAGCGTCGGCCAGCGAGGGCAGCGCCAGCCTCGGAGAGCCAGAGGAGGACGGGAATCACTCCCATCACTCCCACTCCACCGCCTCCAGCCAGTGCAGTGCCACATACAGCAACCTGGGTAAGAACAACACACCAAAGATTTTCTTCTTGGTGTCTGACAAAGCCTGAAGCATTTACCTAAATCTAACTGTGCTGTGTGGGTTAGTTTGCAAGCTTTTATTGTCCAAACGAGCACGTTCCCTCTGCGTAGGACTGATTCTCCGACTAGAACCACCACTTCTTTATGTATGGACACTGTTTGCTGTCATAATAGAGTGAACTAGCATCTCAGCAGGTGCTTCTTATGAAAAGGTGAAGAGAAACATGGGAAGAAAAGGTGAAAAAAGAAGCTGCAGAAGCAATTACATTTCTCTCAGAGCAATGACCAAAAGTAGAAATGGTAAAACGCCACAGTGTTTGGGCTGTAAAAGGTTTTTTTTTTTGTTTATTTTTTATTAAACCGAATGCAGATTCTATGTTTTTGACAGAAAAGAAAGTATGATACATCTGTGTGGTGTGTTCACAGTAGCATTGCTGGAAGCCGACTGGAGTCTGGAGTGTGACTTGTAATATTGAGCCAAACAGATAAAAACTGACTTCACTTGCAGTTCACTTTGCTCTGAAACAGCAGGTTTGACTTTTCCTCGGCAGCAGCACACCTCCACGTGTGACAAGTCATAATTTATTCCCTGCCAAAACAGCTGGAGCTCAAAAATCTCGACACATCTTGTCACCCACAGCCTGCCGCTCGGAGTCTAGAGTAATTTAAAATACATTATTTCAGCTAGAGGTGGAAGTCTCTGCCCTGAGGTTGGTTCTCCTTCTTGTCGAGCTGCTTCTGCTGCTGTTGTGCAGGGACCAATTTTAATCAGAGCTGTTTTCCTGAGCACATTCATGGGACCTGCAGAAATGTACAGAGAGTCTCTCAGTCACAGTAAACAGCAGATTACCATCCTGCTCTTTCTATTCTCCTCTGTCTCTCTGCCATATATGTAATACACACATTATGATAATAATAATACTAAAGGTAAATGATACGTTATTGACCTCAGTCTTCATATCAGAGTAGCTTTTATCATCATATTATCTCTGAAACTACTTATTCTACTGTTCTGTCGATTCCTAATAGTCTGGTCTGACACTGCGATGTTCAAGTCCAGTTTGAAAAAGACATTACAAGTTCGTGGCTCCTCCACAGCCTGAATTATTCACCCCTCGGCTCCTCTGCTTGTGGTGCACAAATCCGATCTTCTCTGCAGCTTGCAGGAGGAATAAAAAGACAAACCCGAGCTTCCCAGTGTAAATACACACTTAGAGTTAGTTAGAGGCACGCAGAGAAGCCGCGCTGCTGTAATTCTGCATTTCTGTTGTTGCTGTCTCGTTCTTAACATCATTAGAGGCTCAAGTGTGGTGTAGTAATAACGCTTTAAGGTAAAAGGAAACTATTAGACAGTCATTAAGAAGCATGTGCACATCTACAAAGCCTTTTAAAGCCTCCTAAAAACATAAAACTCAAGTGCACTGCTGCCTCATTCAAGCCCATTGTTTCAGATGTAAATGGCAAGAGGGACAGATGTCTAAAATATCTATATTAAATGACAAATAGGCCCCGAATAGTTCTGGTAAACCCTCTTCTTTATGATACTGCTACAGACTGCAGCATTATTATTATTCCTCCATCACCATGATGAGGAAGTCCCTCTGCTACAGCCCCCATTTTGGAGCCTGTTTTTGACCATGTGGACATTTCATCATTAGACACGGTGAGGGAATGATGAGCACATCAGGATCAGACTTCTGCAGCAATAAGAGGAGGAGGAGAAGAGGAGCAGGCACAGCTGTCAAACAGGAAGCTGTGTGTGTGTGTGTGTGTGTGTGTGTGTGTGTGAGACAAAAATCAACAGAAAGCGGTAAAGTAGAGAGTGTTAATGGAGCAGATGCACATATGAAGTTTCCTCACCTTGTTGTGTGAGGGTGGTCTTGTGGGACAGTGTTTGTTTGTGTTTACGTGTCATTGCTCTAATTAGTTTACATGGGTCTGTGCAGGCTACATGAGTGTGTGTGTGTGTGTGTGTGTGTGTGAGGCTCAGAATACACACCAGCTCTGCGGATGGATGTATTGTGAATGTGTTAAAAGCTCCCTGGATGACGCTCGACGAGCTGCCTGCAGCCTGAGTTTTCTCTTCTGCATGCTGCTAATGAGGAACAAGGCAGGAGTGTGTGTGTTCAGCGCACAGTACAATAGGTCATTTTTGTTGTGAGAGGGTGTGTGTGTGTGTGTGTGTGTGTGTGTGGCCTGCAACATTAATGTCGCGGCCGCTGAGCGTGACGTTTCCATTTCTATTTTGTCTATTTTGTCTATTTTCCTTGTCAGAAGTGCAGAAACAGACATGCTCTGCCTCCACTGTGTGTGTCGGACCCAGTAATCCTCTCTGCTCACACACTTTAGTGTACAATCACATTCACTTAGCAAGCAGAAGTGTGCTCTCTCTCCCTCTCACTGGCTCTATTTATATTTATATATATATATACACAGAATACACACACTTGTGTTTTAATCAGAGCATCAGGCAGTAGGAGGCAGAGCGCTCGCTGTCTCGCTCAGTGAGAAATCTCCAGCATTGGTGGGAGTTGTGAGCCTGCCTGTTGGCACCAGCGTCTCCGCACACACTCTCAGGGATGGAAGCAGAGAAAAGCATCTCCCTCTGCAGCTCCGCACAGCTGCCGCACTGTGTTTGCCTACAAACTTTGAGGCATTAGTGGAATTGAGGTAGGCTTGTTTTTCTTGTTTTCTCCTCCTCCTCCTCCTCTCGCAGCGTTCGTCTCTTTCATCACCCGTCTCTGCGTGTGTCTCCCCCTCTCTCCCCCTCGTCTCTTTGTCTTTCACTCCTTCTTTCTCTCATTTCTCCTCACTTTTTGCCACCCACTCCCCAGCTCTCACTTCATTCCTCCCCTCTGTTTGTCTTTATTCTCCCCACCCCCTCCATCGCCTCCTCTTGTTACAGTGTCAGAGTTAGTTTGATTGCGGCACGATGGCTGAACAGTAATCTCTGAGCCACGGCAACAAGTTCCTTCACCTCCTCACAGAAGAGTGTCGGAGAATCCTTGTCTCTAAAACTGTGAATGAAACGTCTTAATATGTATATTTACACACACTATATGTGTGTATATATTCATCCAGGTAGACAGTCATTCATTTTCTTTCCATTTGAAAGTGTTACAGGAAGATTATGTGCCGTGTGTGAGGAGGGGAGTGTTTCTCCTCCACTTCTAAGGTGTAGATTAAACATTTGATAATGAATTCAACCCTGCTGGAGAATTTATGTTGCAGGCAATCTTCTTTAGCAGCTTCAGCCTGTTTGGTTTCTGGTGACATTGGGGCAGTTTGCATGTGTCGATACCCACATTTAGATTGAGGAAGTAGAGAGAATTACCACAGCTGAACAGGTTTTGCAGTGAATGAGATGATTTCAGTTATTCTTTTGAGGGTTTTAGTTTATTTATCTCTCTGTCATCTGTTAACACTGTTTGTTTCATAAGATTATAGGTCGATCTGATCTTTCACAGTGTGATTAAAACACACTGAATAATACTTCAGTTAGGAAATCACAGGTCAAATAAAGAAACTGAAAAGTTTCCTCACGTGTTTTATATTTTATTATTTCTTTTTATAAAAGTAAAACATTTGATGACGTCAACTTTGGGCTCTGAACAATTCTGCTCATCTCTTTTTCCACTGACATTTCTACTAAACAATCAACAGATCAATCTGACAACAACTGGGAGATTAATCAGCACCGTAAATGATGATTAGTTGCCGTGTGATGTGCTCCTGTTAGATGTGGGGTTTTTAATTCTTCCATTCAGGCTGTTTGACCATTACAGACTGAGTGAGTCTTACGTAATGTAGTTAAGTCACAGCCACGTCGCTGCAACTGAAGATCCCCACGACTGGACGCAGGAGACGGCTGCTTCCTTGGCTGGATTACTGCAGATTGAGGATTACCGAGACTCATTTACTTCATCCAGACTGCTCTTCCTTAAGGCTTCTTCTGCTTTCATAAGATGATGGCAGCGTGGCACACACGTGAGGAGTCGCTCCTATCGTTTAACAAATGATTGGAATCAGTAGCATCTGCTTGTCGAGGCCGGTTCCTTTACCGTAGGGACGCGAAAAAGTAATTTGATGAAAGATGTGACTTTGAAGACATCGTCTTATAACAGTCAGCAGCCACTCATCTCATCTTGATCTTCCAAGAAATTGGGGTGTTCCCTGGTGAGTTAAAAGCTGCTCGTCTGTGACCTTGCACACCCACGTCGTTAAAGCTACCAGGCTGTTTCATTCCCATCACAGAAGCAGCGCGACTCCTCTGTTGCTTTCATCTTGTCAGACACGTGTCTCTGACCCATCTGCCTCGACTCCAGAGAGCATCGAGGGAGTCCAATCAACCCCTCAACCCTCCGATTCCCTTCCACCGCCATCCCAGAAAATAAGGTCACTTGAAGCCACTGATGAATGTGCTCTCCATGCTGCCTCTTTAAGCCTCACTGCAGAACAGACCTGCAGATTGAGTCGGGCAGCCGGATGGTTGGAGGGACGGCTGGTGCCCAGCTGTCCTGCTCTCTGGCTTGAATTCTCCTCGGGGCCACCGGTTGGTTCCCTCACGTGCCGCAGCGCACAACCTCGTGTCGGCCTCTGGCCTTCATGAGAGGCAGCAAGCCAGTGGGCGTCTGTGAACGCCACGTGGGAGAAATAAGACGGGAGCTGATGTGGAATCATTCATTTTTATCTGTTTTGACTTTTTTTACGAAAGACACATTCAGTGTCAAATGTCAAATCACATTCGATCCCTTTTATCAGACTATTAGAGCCAAGCTTGGCCGCTGAAATCACTAAAAGGACCACAATGAGGGAAATGTAAAATCAAAATTGTCATCTAAGCAGCAACGAGTGGCTGAACCTTAAAAAGATGAACTCAGCAACTTCAGATATTTTGCTTTTTTCATTTATTTGGCATAAACTAAGGATTTATTCTTAGATATATTAGTGGCAATACAACAATTTAAAAATACTTAGCATATATATATATATATATATATATATATAGTGCTCATTAGATTACAGTACATCCATATTATATTTAGTTACTTTATTGCATATAAACGCTTGTTTTTAACCAGTTTTACGTTCTGCTGGGGAGTTTGATCTTCATCAAGATGATCAGGTTTCAAGCTCATGTACAATCTCAATCTGCAATGGAGTAAATATGGAGTAGTAAAGGACAAATACCTCAAACTGTACTTGACTGTCCTTTGCTCCTTTCCACCAAAGCAGACTTCTTGGGTTAGTGATTGTAAATGTAGTGATGTCACATCATTGTGCAGTGTTGCTCTGATTCTCATCCATGCAGTAAACATGTTTGTCATCTTTCTCCCTCCAGGTCAATCCAGAGCCAACATGATCCCATTGAAACAGCCACGAAACATCAAAGCATCCAACGACACCTTGGCCTCCATTGACCTGGACGTCCTGGCTGAGCAGCCGGCCCCTAAGGCCACCCCACCACCACTGCCTAAGAAGGCCGTACCTCGCTCCAGTACCGAACCCAGCCTGGGAGCCAAAGATCCAGGCCAGGGAGTCCTGAGACCCCGGGCTGAGGCTAAACCTGGGGGCACCAACCTGAGTGTGGCCAACCCTCTGTACGACCTGGACTCCACCTGGGAGACGGCGAGCCAGAGCTCCTCTCTCAGCTCCGAGCCTCATCGAGCCCACGACCACGAGAGCGGGGACTCCCTGGAGAGGCCGTCGGCCGCCACGGCTGCCAGCAAGGGCCGCCCGACTAACAGCACGTCCTCCCTGGTTCCCCAACCTGCATCTGCTGCCCCCAGTGCCACCACCGGCAGAGAGAGGAGGGCCTACCCCAGCACAGAGTCTCTGGCGGGAAGGGGTCGGACAGCAGGGCGAGCTGCTGCTGCTGCTGCTGCTGGAGGAGCTTCCAAAGCCCAGAGACCTGCTCTGTACCGGGGGTTAGACAGCTGGGATGAGGTGGTGGGAAGGATCCGGGGGCTCCACACAGACACACTGCGGAAGCTGGCGGCAAAGTGCGAGGACCGTTTCATGGCTGGTCAGAAGGATCACTTGAGGTTTGGCACTGACAGCTGGTCCCACTTCAGGCTGACCACTGGGAAGCCCTGCTGTGAGGCAGGGGATGCTGTGTACTACACCGCCTCCTACGCCAAGGACCCACTGGTCAACTACGCCATCAAGGTGAGACGCCTGTTTCTGCACATAGATCACTTTGTTCTGCCAAATGACAACATGCTGACTGACCCCCTGTGGTTTGGTGCACAGTGTAACATTCACTGAACTACATTCAGCCTCAAGCTTTCTTCTCCGTGTTTAATCTACCAAACCCAAAATGATGCGCAACACTTTTAATTCATTTAGTGGTGTGTGGTATAGCTGCAGCAACAAATCCTGCAGAGATACGACGACACATACCAACATCAGTAACCCATTGGAGGGAATCACTACCAGATGAGTCAATAATGAAAAGAATCATGAGTTGCAGCCTCAGCCTGATTCCATATGTAGATTTTCCTTGAATTGATATTGAAAGGAACTTATTTGGTTCTAATAATATAATAATTTAACTAATAAGATGTGCAATGACTCTGAAACTTCAACTAGTTTGTCCCACTTTCCAAAAAAAGTATTTAAACAGCCAGCAGCTGCATGGGGGCACAGTTTATCCTGCATGTCTGTACCAAGTTATTGCAACAAACAGCTTATTTCCAGCATTAGCTTGAATTAATTAGAGTTTTTTTGTTTGTCTGCTGGTTTCTGTCCTTGCAGTAGATTTATTAAATCCTTGTATTTTGTTTTTGTGTTGTTTTTATATGTGTGTGTGTGTGTGTGTTGTCTCATCCCACTCCCTTAGCTGAGGTGGAGGAAGGTGTTTGTGCTGAAATATTGGCATTTAAACTTTGAGCCTTTGGGGCACGACCTTGTGCAATAAAACTTGTGTGTGTATGCATTTGGGTTTTTTATATAAAGATATATATATATATGTGTGTGTGTGTGTGTGTGTGTGTGTGTGTGTGAGGGAAGCAGTTTTTGTCTGCTTGTGGCACAGAGTGTGTGTTTGTGTGTGCCCGAACGGCTCTGAAGCTAAATACAAAGCAGATATGGATGAAGGTTGCATTATTCACAGGATATGAAAACTCTGCACAGCACTTCAAAGCTTTGCCTCCATATTAGCAGCAGGCTCAAGAGAAAGTCCTGTTTTTTTATGATGCTCATCCATAAATAAGGCAACCAGGAGCAGGAGAACACAAACAGGCCCCAACATCCCAATTAAACATCCCCCATCTCTCCGTGTTAGCGTGGCCCACTTGTGCCCCGGCCTTCTTTAACCCCGTAAGTGTAGTCGAGCCTCCTGCAAATGAGATCGTGCATGCTGTGATGTTCTTAATGCGCTGCTAATTATTCGTAATCCACCTTTAGCGTGTCTGTGTGAATTCTTGATTCTCGGAGGAACTCGGCGAGCGAGTCCTGCGCTCTGAGGAAACAAGAGGGAACAATAAATAACCTGCAGCTCAGAAAATCCGGTGAAAACCCCACAGATCCGCTCCTGAATGAGATCAGCAGGCAGCTGTAAGTGTCAGAGACGACGTGTCCAAACAAACATCCAGTGAACTTTCACATTCCTGGAGTTACACAGTGTATTTGGAAGGAATGCGGCCTAATCACACACCGCCAAGGTTAAAGCCGCCCTTAAGAGAAGTGATAAAGTGCTGTGATTTAGTGATAAAATAACTCTCACATAAACTTTAATTGCAGACTTGCTCCAGTTACTCAAAAAGTGAGGTCGAAATGATTTTTTTAAAGCAGTCGATCTCAACTTTTTTCAATGTCAGGAGCCCAACAGACTGCATAAAAGACCTGGACACAAACACTGTGACGTCACCCGTTGGTCTGTGGACTGTTCATTAGCCTCTGCTTTGGCATTTTGGGCGTCACCATCTTGATTTCAGAGCTAGAAGTGATGGTCATTTCAGCAGGACCCGCGTTTGATTGGTCACCAGGTGGTGGTCCTGCCCCCCCGGCTTTATGGGCTGTTTTACCCGAAGTAGGACTAAATCATTTGTTCATCAAAAGACACTTTCAGCAGAGTCACCTCCTGCTGGCCGTTAGAAAGAATGCAGGTTTAAGGCTCCTCAGCGTCGGCTTCACTACGTCCTCTTCCTTTATAGCGTCTATGATGGGATGTGGTATCAGGGATGGTCGTATGATGAGATGCAGTTGTTCCATAACTGTGGATGAACAGTGGAAAGTGTGAAGAATAATCATTGTTATAGTCTTTTATTGGGGAGATTTGATAGTGAAATTAAAATATTCCCCATTTTTCTAGGGACCCCTGGAGCCTCCTCAACGACCCCTGGAGGTCCCCGGACCTCAGGTTGAGAGCAGGACGATAAATCAGTATTATCATATTGTATTTAGTAGAATCCTACCTGATGATAATATGATGTCGTCATATTTTAGAGGTCCAAATTGTGATTTAACTGAATTATAATTAAAAACAAAATTAAGACTGTTGTCTGATAAAATACATTACAACAGTGAAATGGGTTTTTTTTATATGAAACTTTTACAATTACAACAGATGTCATGATCTGTATCTGGAGTGGCTGTAGGAGAGTGTGTCAGCCAGTGATTACAGGGTCAGAGGTTTGATTCCCGACATGTCAAGTTGTCTGTGAGCTAGAAGATATTTTACATTGTCTTTTGCATAATTTCCTCTAATCATAAATCCAAGATTTTCAAGAAATGGACAGTGAAATAAGTGTGTTTGTTGTTTTCCCAGGCTCATTTTCAAGTAATAGACTTTTAATAAACGAGTTTTTAGCTGGCAGCTGATGACTTTGATGCATTTTCAACATAGTTTGTGCTGACGGTGTGCAGGAAAAACACCCAGTGTGATATACAAGCCACTGTTAAGGAACAGTAATGAAATAATGTCGTCCTTTACAGTAACTGACATCAGAAATCAAAGCATCCTCAGTTCTGTTTTAGTTATTGAAATGTTTGCTATGTCAGCAGATATCACAGTAAAACTCCCTAAAAAAAACATGAATATAAAAGAATAAACCGTCTTTCAACCAAAAACATCTCCGTAATATGTTGTGACTTCTCCCCTTTTGTTGGTATTATAGTGAACGCTGTGACATCTGCAGAGACTCTTATCCTCCACTCTCTCCTCTCTCCTCTCTGTGCTGTGATCAAAGTGGGGCGGCGGAGAGCTGCAGAGGTTGTCGCTGTGGTTTAGGAGACGGAGACACGTTCTCACCGCTGAGTGTGACAGCGTGGCGTCTCGCTCTCCTCCCTCTACATCTTTAACGCTGCTGCACAGAGCAGAGCAGGACGGAGAGAGTGGAAACAGAAAGAAGATCTTCGATCTGGGGTGTTTTCTTCCAGATGTTGCAGAAGGCTGTTTGATTAAAAAGTCTCCCGCAGCAGTTAAGAGACAAACTCAAGACTGGAAGATCTGTACGTTCGTGCATGTGGCTGCAGAAAAACATTTAAATGAACAAAGGTGCAAACATCATTTAACATTCAACATATTTCAGCCACATTAAAGGATCTGTAGCTCTGTAACTGAGGAGAAAGGAGGTGTTTTTTCAGTCTTTCCACAACTATTTCTGTCACTTTTCACACGAACGACCGAGTGCAGCACTGTGAGAAAACGTGTGCTGTTTAACCCATTTTTAAACAGAGTTAAGCCCCACACACACAAACAAACTCTTGTTTGTGCAAAGCATTCATTAAGGCTTTTGCTTTACGACGTGTCTTCTCTAAAAAGGCTAAATAATGTTCCAAAGGGCTCTGTAGTTTTAACAAAAGCTTTTCAGATGCATGTAAACAGAGCATTTGTTGGGGACTAGTAGTGGTGACTTTTGGCAGCAGGACTGGACAAAAATAAAGTACAGTGTCGGCGTGACTAAAACTAATAAAGGAGCATGACGCCCAGTGCAGCACTGTGGCTCATGAGTTCATTTTAATAAAGAGCTCTAAGGCACAGAGGAATAAGATCTCAGGCTTTGGATCTTGTTCATGGGACCCTTTCATTGTCATTTCATGGGAGAAGATTTGTCATTTCGATGTTTACATTCTCTTTCTTATCGTCACTTTCTCCAGATCTGCCGCAGCAAAGTGAAGGAGACCCAGCAGCAGTTCTTCCACAGCCTGGCAGTGAGACAAAGCCTTGCCGTGAACTTCAACATCCAGCAAGACTGCGGCCACTTCCTGGCTGACGTCCCCACCCGCCTGCTGCCCTGGGAAGAGGATGAGGAGGTGGAGGAGGACGAGAACGAGGAGGAAGACGTAAACAGACTGAAGGAGAAAGAGAAAGAGATTAAGACTGAAACCAAGACGACGGGCTCCAAAGCTTCAAATGGTAAATTAGATGAGACCCCAGCAGCAGGTCACATGAGCACCGCGGGCCGCTTGAAGAGCCGCGTGGTGGTCATCACACGTGAGGTGCCCTTCCAGACCGTGGCTGACTTTGTCCGAGAAGGCGTGGCACGGCACGCTCATAACCCGGAGCTGTACGAGCGCCAGGTCTGTCTGCTGCTGCTGCAGCTGTGCTCGGGCCTGGAGCACATGAAGCCGTACCACGTGACCCACTGCGACCTGCGGCTGGAGAACCTGCTGCTGGTCCACTGCCAACCCGGCAACCCCTGGAATCTGGACATTCTTGAACCCAACAACAACAGCAACAGCGGCGGCAACGCTTCCGGTGCAACCTCCGCCAGCGCTGCCGCCGCCGCCGCCAACGCCACCTGCCCCGCCCGCCTCATCATCAGCAACTTCTCCCAGGCCAAACAGAAGAGCACCCTCATGGCCGCCGACCCCGGTACGCTGCGCGACCAGTCGCGCCTGGCACCAGAAATTGTCACTGCGACTCAGTACCGCAAGTGTGACGAGTTCCAGACCGGGATTCTCATCTATGAGATGCTGCACCGGCCCAACCCCTTCGAGGAGACGCCGGAGCTGAAGGAGCGGGAGTACACCTGGGCCGACCTGCCGCCGCTGCCCGTCAGATCGCTCTACTCGCAGGGTCTGCAGCAGCTGGCCAGGTTACTGCTCACTGTCAACCCGTCTGAGAGGATCCGCATGTCCGAGGCCCGGGCCTGCCTGCAGTGCCTGCTCTGGGGTCCTCGGGAGGACTTGTTCCAGGCGCTGGGCTGCAGCAGCACCGGCCCCATGTCGGGGGCCACCGCCAGCCAGCGGGAGGCCACCCTCCAGAACTGGCTGGACCTGAAGCGGACGCTGATGATGATCAAGTTTGCGGAGCGCTCGCTGGACGCGGCGTGCGGCGTGAGCCTGGAGGACTGGCTGTGCTGCCAGTATCTGGCGTTTGCCACCACGGACACCCTGAGCCGGGTGGTGCACATCCTGCAGCAGCCGCAGCCACATCCTCAGTCTCAGAGCCAGAGCCAGAGCCAGAGCCAGAGCCAGCCGGCACAGAACCAAACTCAAACACATCAAGCACACACCCTCCACCTGACTCAGTCGCAGCCACTCTGAGATCCTCTACCCGGCTGTTACTATGGCAACAGATCCAACCTCCCCCGTGTGGTCCCTCTGCTGACGCTAATGTGTGATGTAAGCTAATAGTCAGCTTTGTTGTTGCAGCAGCCACAGTGCTCACCTAAAACTAAACAGCTGGTTGTGCGATGTTCTGTGTTTCCTTCAAACACGCTGAGCTTCATGATCCAGGTTGTTCTGAGCTCTCGTCAGCAGCAGCAGGATGGTTCAGAGTCCAGCAGGCAGAGTGGCCGTCTGACTTTGTTCTCAAACCCAAATCCAAGACGCATATAAACATTACAGGTAGTTCAGCTAGTTTGGTCTCTTGCCAGTGACTTTATTATCATTTAGTCTTTTATGAGAACAAGCTGCATTCACAAGAAAACACGCAGAGCGAAAAACACAAAAAGAAGAAATGTGCACAATACAAATTTAAACAAAGAGTTGTTACCTGAAGCAGTTACACAAATCAATAAAGACTTTAAAGGTTTTAAACTCTCTAATTCTGATGAGTGAGTCCAGTTTGAGGGCAGATTGTAGCTCAGTTTGTTTAAAAGGTGCGTTAACACCTGAACCCAGAGGCGTGAGGGAGTCTCTGCGGTCTCTGGATGGAGTGCTGCTAGTGGATTTAAATGGGAGAAGACGTCTCCTGTAAGCCCATTATGACACTGAAGAGATTTACCAAATGTGTGAGGGAATTAGATTTGTATGTTTCTGCAGGTCTACACAGCTGGATGCAGTGTGGTAAACTCCAGGAGTTATTTGATTCGATGTCAAATGGAATAAATTTGGGATTTTATTGTGTTTACACATGAAGTTTTATCAGACGTCTAAAGATTACACCACAGATGAATTCAGCTTCTGCAGAGGAAACATGAGAAAGCATCAGAGATGGAGATTTAAAGTTTGTAAGCTGCAATCTGCTCTTCAAAAAGACACAGATTAGAAAGCTGTGAGGAGGAAAAAGGAGAAATGAAGGGAAGGGAACAGAAGGAAGAGTCAAAACAAGCTTCCTTCCCCACGGTTTCCTCTTCAGAACGTTTTTAGTGCAGACTGATGAAGCGTCTTCACCGCTGAAGCCAAAGATCGGCCACCGACAGTCCGTTTACACAGTCCAGAGTTACTTTTTTAGCAGATATGTTTAATTCAGCTAAACATGATTACAGTGAGCACGTTTATTATTATTATTATTATTATTATTGGCTCATGGTTTAAACTTTAAGAAGCCGGTTTGGAGTTGCTCCCTTAAGTTCGAGCTTTAGGTTTTAGAAGTCAAAGTGGGACACAGCTGGGCTGGCTGCTCTGTCGGAGTATGTGCAATTCATATCTTTAGTTATTTCCTTTAATCCTCTCCTCCGTTAGTTTTGTGGCACATAAACTGAGTCATTTCAGTGAAATCCTGCAATTCAAGAGACAAAGTGAAGTTCAGTGTGAAGAACTACTCACAGTGGGTGCTGGTGGTGCTGGTGTGGGGGGGGAGGGGGGGGGGTGTTTCAGGGACTGCAGAAAGTTCTTTGTCTGTCGTGTTGTGTTTTTTGTCGCGTTGTTTTCGAGCGGCTCTGCGTTACGGACGACTTTTGCACATTGAGCCTGAGCGTCGGCTCGTCGACGGCGACGCAGGAGGGACTGTTTCAGAAAACGTCCCTGTGAATCAGAGGAGCTGGATTCGACTTGTGTGGAATGTAAAAGCTTGTCTGGACTGAAACAGGACATTTGGACCCGGTCTCTCCCGCCTCAGAAACTGAACCACTTTGTTTCAAACATAAACTCTTAGTGTCATAATCACCCACAGCCTCGAAGAGAAACCATCTCCTCAACCACTGAGACTTGTTTCCATCCCTCCTGCCTCGTTTCCCGTCCTCTTTGTCGTTGCAGATCCTGCATCGACGCTCCGCTCGTCACTCAACGGATTTATTCTGCTTTAATGAAATGAGCTGTGTGTGTTATCGATCAGCACCTTCCAGCCTGCAGTCGGGGGAAGTGATACATGTGCACAAGCCTCAGCTTCCCCATAAAAAACAGTCAGAAACTGTTAACGTTTGGAGCTTAATGCACATTGATTTATTCACGATCAAACACCCTGAAAGGCGTCTGATACACATGCAGGGTGGGGGGGGGGGGTCGATGTCTTCAAACTGACACAGCAAAACAGCTTCGCTTCTTCCAAACCTTCACTTTATTTGCTCTGGTTTAAGTTTGTTTTTTGGGGGGGGGAGTACTTTATGGATCAGGATCCTGTGTTCCTCTTCCTGCAGATGTACAGTACAAGACTTCACGGTCCACAGAGAGACAGTGAGACAAAGCAAGGTGTGAGTTTGGGTGGTTTGTGTCCAGAGGAATGTGTGTGGGCAGCACTGGTGGCTGTCCTTGTGTCTACAGATCTAAGCCTTTATATAGTATATATAGTATAAATATATATAACCTTAATCTATTTTAATCCACACACTATTTTGTCGAGTACAGAGCACCTATTTCTGTCTTTAGAAGAGTCTAAATATCATATATTCATTTTTAAAGCTTTACTTGACTTTCTTTGACCTCGCTTGTTCTGGAGGCAAGAAAAAAAAGAAGGGGGGGAGTAGTTATCACTGTCCCGCGCAAAGGATGACTGAAGAAGACCTTATTCTTCAGGCCTCGTGGTGAAGAAGCGTTAATATACAGAACAATGTACAGTATTTTTACCCCTCTGCTTAGGAGATGAACCACTTTGAAAAGAGGCTGAAGGACAACTTTTGAACGCGCCATTAACTCCCAGCATTCATCAGCTGCTCGGCCCACAGCGGATACTGTTTATTCCCTCCCTCTCTCTCTCTCTCTCTCTCTCTCTCTCTCTCTCTCTCGCTCTCTTCACTCTGGTTTCCTCTTCGCAGTGTTAATTGCCACTGAACAGAAAAAGTGAAGCCCTCCGAGGCTTTCTATTAATACGTGTACAGTATGTCTTCTGGCCTGCCGCCATTCATTGTCGATCAAGTTAACCATCAGTAACAGAACAATAAATATATGTTTTTATATATTCACCTTGTGCCATTGTGTTATTGCTGCTGCAGGATCGAATTATAGTCAGCGGGCAGATTTTAAAAGGAGGTGAAAAGTTTGAACTTCCTTACATGAGTGAATTAATATTAAGACTGATTTTACAGCATTTTTAATCAAGACTCTGTCTCCCACCATCTGAAGAACTTTATTACCTACTTCAGTTACATTTTTAGGGGTGATAGTGTTTGACGTCTCTACAACATCTCTGATTTCAGCTAAATAAGAACCATCACTGAGCTGATAATGAGCCTTTCAATTATTTACAGTGACCATACTAAAAGTGGAAGCACATTCGTCTTCTCGGGGGGTTTGGAACATCCACCAAATCCCTGTGAGTGTTTTTTTTAAACTGCAAAGAAATCTACAATAAATTAAGAGGATGTTTTTCTTTGCACAGTCTATGTTTCCCAGAGCAGCATGTGTGTCTTCAAAGTTAAAGACTCCTCGACAGCTCTGACTTATTCGGTTATTAGTTCAGTCTCTAATGTTAAAGTCTGATGTTTCTGTCTGCGTGGATCGATGGATGTTTTGTCAGAATATGAGATTCACAGATTGGCTCTGTGATTTAGTTATATCAGCCAGCAGCAGCCCCCAGAGCACAGACGGTCTCCCCAGCTCAGCGCTGATCAATAACATCCTTCTGAGCATCTTAATGAAAATAAAGATGTGAAAATATTGCTTCAATTGAATCCCTCTAATGCTCTTTTCTTGTCTAGTCCTGTTCACCTTTTTTTTTTTAAAGCATCTACGTGGTTAAAACAACACGTGTATGAGTTTTACAGACTCTTTTATTGGAACCTGAAGTGTTTCTATGCTCCACCACCAGATGGAGACATTCAAAAGGCTAAGAAAAGCCAGAATGCACCACTCTGCTGCCGCTCAGCGTCCTGTAAACTGACCATTACAGTGTTGACTTTGACTTTTAGCGATGCCCCTTTCAGCTCAGTGAGGCAGGAAGCTGTGAAGACAGGCTGTGCATACTTGGATGGACAGGAGAGCGAAGAGGAGCGAGTACGGTGATGAAGCTTGAGCCAAAAAGATGGTTTGACCCTCTCTGCACTGAGGTTACACTCCTATCTGACATAACAAGACCTTTTTTTAGGTGCCTGTTTCACCATTCTTCTATTATTAGGTTGACAGGTTTGTTTGATCAGCTGAGCTTAATGTTCTGTTTGTTCCTTCTGTCCTCGTCAAAACCCAGGATCCTCCACAGACACGAGTATTTAAGGTGGAAAGGCCAAGACAAAGTGTTACAGAGCACAGGATCTGCTCACAGGCCATATTACCTACCTCCAGTCAGAGCTGTGACACTCGTTCACTGTGCAGGCGTTTGCTCCTCCAGGACCTGCTGCAAACCTTTGTGCCTCCACTGTTTGACTGCATCAAGCCGTGGTGAGCGTTTCCTGCTGGCACTAATCCTCACCTTCATCCGTCTGGAGCCACTGCGATGCTCCACTGGGTTTATTACCTGTATTGTGAGTCATTACTTAATCAATAATCTAATTGAATGAGGTCAAAGCAGCCCAAACTGGGGGTCAGGGGACCTCTGGTGGGAGGGATGTAAGGCAACTGTGCAGCGTGTACCAACATCTGTTCTGTTCAGCAGGTTAAAAAGCACCTGGAGAAGGAGAGAGAGGCCTTCGAGAACATTCAGCTCTGGTGAAATATTAGCAGAGGATCAGAGGAAGAACAAACATTTCTGCAGACGTGTGAAGAATCAAAAGGACACATTCAAAAGTGCAAACTCCTCGTTGTGTGTTGGTGATGTTCTGTGTTTGTCCCTGTGTGTTTCCACCCAAACCAGAAAAACACCGCAGAGAAACACTTCAGCCAAAAGTGTTGCAGCAGAAAACGTGTGAACGAGCATCAACTTTTCCCCGAGCAGCCTCAGACACTGTCGCTCGTCTGCCTCGACAGATTTAGAAGGTGTTAGTATATATTTATCAATATAATCTGATATATTATGATTGGCTGATCGGCAGAGCTGCTGTTCACGTTGAGGGTGACGTCACAAAAAGTATTTTTAATAAGATGCCGAACAAACAAAAGTAGAGAAAGTTTAAAGTCAAAAGAGCCTCTGAGGAAAGATGCTTGTCTTTAATATTAGTGATCAATGAATCATTTGTTCAGACCTTAAACATCAGAAATCAGTGGTTAGTAAGAACCTTTGGGTTGCCAGGTTGTGAAAATCCCTCTGGCTGGTGTAAATAAATGAATAAATGAATAGTTAGAACTCTTAAACCCTCTATGGTGTTACTGAGTGTGATGAGGAGGCACTGGCAGCAGGAGGAGGAGGAGGAGGAGGAGGAGGAAGAGGAGGAGGAAGAAGAGGAGTTCCTTTTACCTTTCATGTGGTTCCCTGGGAGCTGCCTGTATGTGAGGATGAATGAGTGTCATCACTGCACCCTGTCCCCCCCCCTCACCCCCCCAGTATAGACGGTTATGTAATTTCACACTGAATCATCCCAACAGCTGAAATGGTGATGAAGATGAAGATGATGAAGGAGGAGAAGGAGGGAGGGAGGGAGGGAGGGAGGAGGAGTTTAGTTCTTGGGACAGAATTTGGGGGTCAGGAGAGCTTTGTGGGGGAGGAGGGATGATGATGATGATGATGATGATGATGAGGGAGACTTGAAAAGTTTGCCCCCCCCCCCCCCCCCCTTACCTCCCCGTGCGCCCATTGCGTAACAGCAGGCTGTGTGTGTGTGTGTGTGTGTGTGTGTGTGTGTGTGTGTGTGTGTGTGTGTGTGTGTCCTCAGTGCTGCTGTGGAGCCTTAGAGGAGGGGGAGAGGGGGGAGGAGGGGGAGGAGGGGGGGCGGTGGTCGTGTTATTGAGCGGCCCGCCGGTGGAAGTTTCACTGCAGGGGTGGGACTTTGCTCTGCAGTCGGTCGGTCGGTCGGTTGCTCGGTCGGTCGGTCGGTCGCTGAGCTGCTTCTCAGACTCCAGCGAGCTGCAGCGCAAACTGACGGACACCTCCGAGAGGAAGACTAACCCCCTCCTCCTCCTCCTCCTCCTCCTCCTCCTCCTTCTTCTCCCCTCTGCTCCTCTTCCTCCTCCAGCTGGCCTCGTCTGGGAGCTTCTCGGATGCGCTGAGACGGGAGGAGTGTGAACGGCGCTTCCCTCCCCTCCTCCGCCCCCCCGGGATACACAGACCGGACCGGCACCGGTGCCAGTGGATGGAGAGAGGCGCCTGAAGAAGGGAGAGCGGTGGAGTTGGTCTACCCTCCTCCTCCTCCTCCTCCTCCTTCCTCCCTACTGCACCAAAAGAAAACTCCGGGTAAGAAATGCGTGCTCTCTCAGGCCGGTCGGCCCCCACCGAGCCGGCTCTCCTCTGCGCGTCATGCCGAGACCTGGCGGACCTGAATGCGTCTTTTTTACCTCCTTCCCGGCTCTTTGTTGACAGTGAGGGGATTCAGGCATTAGCTGCGCCGTGAATGCGTCTCAGCAGACGGGATGGAGGCTCTCCTGGCACCGCAGCCCGCTCCTCTCTCCCCCCCACCACGTATTGATTGGCATCGCAAGTGGACCTGAACCAGCGGCAGGTTATTGGCTGTGGGAGGGAAGTGATGCTTCAGGGGGTTAGAGGACAGATAAGAAAAGAGATGACAGCTTTTATTTTGTAGGGGAGAGTTCAGAGACCTTCTAGGGCTGCTGGTCAGTGTGAGGTTTGGAGCTGAGGGACTAAGGATGGAGATGTACTGTTCTGTGTAATATCTTCTTCCTGGTAGGTTCAGTATTTGATTCAGCAGCAGCACAAAGAGCTGTGGAAAAACGCTGTCAGGACAAAATGTACAGAGAAGTTCAAGTCAAGTCACGACGAGTCTCTGGACTCGTCTTTCTTTACTTTAAACAAAGTTCCATCGGTGCTCAGAAAGTTCGGCCAGATCAAACTGTGTGCCACCTGACCCTCTAACCCCCACCAGGCAGGAAACACCCAACTATATATTCTATATTTACGGCTTTCTGGTGGCTTTGGCAGGTTGGGAATCATGAAGTGATCCAGATGATGACACCTGGAGACAACAGAGCGTTGACTGGTTGACTGGTTGACTGGTTTCATGCCTGTTTCTGTCTGTGAGGTTTGCAGCAGAGGCTTTAGGCTGCGTGCATGTCTGTGACTGTTGGAGGTACGGATTGTCCCTTTAATACTTTGCTTTGCACACCAAAAGTTGTGTGCTGATTACCTGGAGAGCTTTTAACGATGTTAAAGCTCTGATTTTAAAGAGGAAGCTTCACTATGAAGCTCTTTTTCTTTAGACTTTTCTAAACAGACAGTCAGTCGAGTTAAGACGAGCTCACACTGCAGCTTTCTAATGATGCTGGAGATCTGTGTGAAGTGGCTCGGCAGCTGAGGTGCAACAGCGAAATAGTGTGTGTGTGTCTGAGTGTGTATATATTTGTGTATGTGTGTGTGTGTGTGTGTGTGTGTGTGTGTGTGTGTCGCCCTCCCTCTCGCCAGGCTGAAATACGACCTGCTCAGAATTCAATTCCTCCACCAGCACTTGCAATCATCTCAGCCATTCGTTTAACACCAACTCTCTTTCACGCTCTCTGTCATGGGCTTCCCCTGTTTCCACACACACACACACACACACACACACACACACACACACCTTCCCCTTCCTGTGTCCCTGCTGAACTCCTCAGAAGAAAAGTGTTATTACATTAAGAAAACTGAGAGCACTTAGATGAACTGTAACACCTGCAGGCCCTGATGAAGCCGGTGTTTCCTGAGCGCTGGCTTACACCTTAATGCATCACAGCTAATATTTCCAGAAGAGATGGTGTAATGGATCACTCTGTTTTCATGGTGAGCGCCTGTGGTCGGAGCAGGTGTAGCTACAGCTCCCTCCTCTGTGGAGAAGCCTGGACAAGTCGAAAAAGACTGATCATGTTTATGAGATGGAGATTCCATTAAAACAGTACTGCCAGCGTGTAAAACTGGTTGCATTTTGGGAAATATAGTCGTTGGCTTTCGTCGTCGTTAGCTTAGCTTAGCATAAAGTCATGGGGGAAACAGCCAGCATGGCTCTGTCTGCAGGTAAAAGGTACTTTATTGCTTCTTTGTTGAATTTGCACAATATTAAAAGTGTAAAAATGACATTTTGCAGTTTTACCAGGGCTTATGAGCGATGTGTCGGTGCCTTAATCAGGCTAACGTTTCCACTCTTTATGCTCTTTTATGTACGTGAAGTTTTACCAATGATGTCACTACTATTCATATGATATACTAGTAGTAACATGACATCTGTCCAGGCAAGCATTAACAGTTTGTAACACCACTTTAATGGTGTCACCACGTGTTTCGATGGCGGGATCCCAATCAGCCAACGTGAGGAATGGAAAAGACTCCCGAGTGTTTGAATCATCACGACTTATTCTACATGTAGGTTTAATGACACCGAACAATGTCCTCTGGCTCATTTCTAAGGCACTTCTGTATTAGTCAGTGCCAAGTTGGGGCTATCAGGAGTTCCCCAGGCGTAATGCTGATCTAGAGGCTCACGTGGACTTGAATCTTGAAGCAAACATAATACCAGCTGCACCAAAAGCATCTCAGACTTTCTAGGTTTTCACACAGCGTCTCTGCTACCTGCTGCTGTGTGATCATCATGTAATCAGCTTCTACTTTCCGAGGGGAATACGGCCTCAAGAGCACAAAGGGGCCTCCCTTTACGCAGAGCGAAGAGAATTCAGATCTAATTTCCACCTTTAAAGCTCAAAGTCTACAGGTTTACGATTCAAAGTAAGATTGAACCTGCAGAGAAGCACTAATGCAGAGTGGGAGCATAAAAACTGTGTGACTGTCCAAATACCTTTGGATCTGACTGCAGTTACTCAATAGCTAATCAATAAAGCTGTGGCTTGGCTTCAATCACTGCTCTTCCCCCACTTCGGAGAATCCAGGCTTCCACCCACTTTCACATTATTGTGAGTGAATGAACCTTTTTCCAAAACATTAAGTCGGGTCCGACAGACGTTTTTGCAGCACTAAGTGCTTTTCCTGTCCTGTTTTGTTCTAATTGTGAGGTTGTTAATCTAATAAATTGTAGGTATAATGAGTAGGTCCAGCCTCGACAGCAGAGCTCCGGGACGAGACGTCGAGATTAGAGAGGTGATGGAGAAATCAGTGTGTGAAACCACCATCATCCAGATAACATGTGTTCTGTCATCATTAATCTGGATGAAAGAAAGCAAAACACATCATTTTACAGAATTATTCTCTGGTTAATTGAACCGAACAAGCGTTTCTGTCTGCTGTTGTTGTTGTTGTTGTTGTTGTTTGTGCGTCCAGTTTTATCCCGTCTGTATTTTGGCCGTCGTCTCATTCTGCTGTTTAATGTGGTTTAGTCTGAAGTCAGCAGGCGTTTTCTCGTAAGCTCATCACAAACTGCACAGACAGCTTTTCTCTCTCTGGCAAACACGGAGAGAAAATATTTAACCGGCACATTTTTGGAGACAAATCAAATTCCAATTGTGAGAGCTGCTTAAGTAGCTCTCGACTGATTAATCAAACTCGGCGGAGCGCAAACAATTCTCTGCTTGCTGTTACACTCAAAGACGCCTTTTCCATTAATTCCATTTTGAGATAAATTGACTCGAAAACATCGTCTTTTTTCGGAGTAATGCTGAGTCTTTATCTCTGTTACTGTCACAGCTGTGGCTAAAAGATGAACATCAAAGACGTGTTGGTGGTCGTCCATAATCATCATCAATATCTGGTCACTTGTTTGTTAATTCAAGGCCAATCTGTGCGGTTTTATGGAGAATGAATCAAAAGCAGTGTTTGATTCAAAGCCGACATCATCTCATCTAACTTACCACTAAAACTGTAATTCCCAAAAAAACAATAACCTCCGTGTCAGTGCTGCAGTTCAAAGGAAGGTCAGGCTGTCGGTTTATTCACCGCAAATATCTCAACAATTATTGGATGGACCGGCCAGAAATTCATGGTCTCCAGAGGATGAGTCCTCTTGACCTCGTTGATCCCCTGGCTGCCATAAAGGTGACCTTTTTGTTTTTCAGTGAAATGTCCCAACAATTATCGGATGGACTGTGATGAAGGACGTATTTCACCGCTGAAAAGAAGCTCTTCGTCATAAAATGTAGCCGTCAGCAGAAAGACGCAGCGTGTTCTTTTTGTTTTTATTAAATTGGTGCAACATGACGAGAGAATCGGAGAGAGAGAGATTTTGTTCTCGGCGGCCGTGCAGTGCTTCACTCGCACTGTATTTTGGCTCATATAAGACTCCCTGAATGTCTGATAGCAGCGTTACAATATTAAAATCCTTTTCTTGGAGCAGGCAGACAGAAAAACGACAGTTTGATGGACTTCTGCTGACAAAAGGCAACATGGAGGAAAAATATTGTTCCTCTGCAGAAACTATTCACGCTGAAATGAAATGATACGAAGTTCCCCTTTAAATGTGATGTATGTGATTCCCTCAGGATTAATTCTAACAGCTTTGATGACCCCTTAGCTTTTATTGTAGCGTCATCGTCTCCTGAACACCTGCAGAGCCGATGACTTTCCCATCAGCCTCAGCTGTAGTTTCATGTTAGCATGCTGGCGTTAGCATTTGCCTCCAAACACTGCTCAGCCTACACATTTGTGGTTTCACTTCACCTTTACAGGTGCAGGCGCCTTTCCGAGGAAAAGTCTGAGTTCAGGGTTTTGTTGCTTTAACTCTGAGTGATTGAGCTGATTGGCTGCAGCGTGCAGGTCCTTCCTGCCTCAGCTGGCGCCGCCGCTGACATTAAAAAGCCGGCGCCAGCCTGTGTGATGCTACTTTTACTTAAGCATGCACCAAATGAGCTGTCTAAACCAGAAAGTCAGAGTGTAGCCGGCACAGAAACAGGCAGATATGTGAGGAGGCAGGACAGAGAGAGAGAGAGAGTGAGTGAGGGAGACAAATTGCTTTGCTGCCTGCACACAGATTGCTGTGCAGTGTTATATCTGGCCGAGCGAGGCAGTTAATTTGATTATGAGTCATTGGGCGAGATTAAAAGCAAAGTTGATTGATCAGTTGTTGGGAGAGTGAACAGAAAGAGTGAGAGAACAGCTGACAGGCCTGTGGTCCCTCTTTTTCAATACACACCTCTTTATTTTCCTCCATCACTTCTCTTTATTTTGTTATTCCTGTTTCTTGTACGAACCTTCTTCTCCTTTATTTCTCTCAGTGTGTGTGTGTGTGTGTGTGGATATAAATCAGTGTGTCTGCTTCCATTGATCAGACCTGTTTTAACATGCAGCTCCAATAGAGGGGGTTTCTTGTTTTCCTCTCTTCCTGTCTGCCAGCAGCTTTGTTATATTCACATCCAGTGTGGAGAATCTGCTGCTGGTGTCTGAGCCGCTCCGGGTCCACATGGAGGCGGAGAGGAGGCCGCTGGCACTGTCTGCTTCCTCCCGCTGGTTTTTCATGGTGACCACAGAGAAACCAAAGAAACACAGAGGATTTTCACTCTTGGATACAGACCCAGACCACTCTGTCACACTTAGAGCTATAATATTATCATGCAAACACTATTACTGTGTCTGTTATATATTATATTATCACTGGACAAAAAGATTTTTAGCCGTTGATAGAAATCAGTGTGACATGGCACAAGGGATTAGCAGCCATTTTCGATTCTGAAGTTAAAAGAACCAGTCTGAAATCACCAAATCCAAACCCATCATAGGTTGTCTGTGTTGGAAGAGGAATTGGTATATTTAGGTGGTGTGACTTGTCTTGAAAGGGAAGCGTCTGTGACTCAGCTGCAGATGTCATAAGATGAGATGCAACTATAAACTGACAGTAAATGGAGAGAGGGTTTTTTTCTTCTGTGAATAATAACTGAGTGGAGCTCTGTTCTTTATGAAAGTTATCTCTACTGAGATGTTTAGATCAGGAATCTTTACTCATGTTTAATGAATCTCAGATGAGTGAAAAGGTTTTGTGCCTGAAGTAATTATACAGCAGTCAGAGAGTTGATGCTGGTATTAAATGGCTGTGATAGTGTTATCTGTGAAAGGCTGTTGATGGAGTAGATCTGATGCAGACTTGATGATCCATCTGACTCACACACACACACACACACAGTCAGGACTAATTCCTTGGTGCCTGGAGGAAAGTGTTGCAGGAAGTTTTGCACCCAGAGCCAACTGTTGTGAGACACTGACCTGACACTGCAGGAGAGAAAAGTGTGTCCCGTCAGCGTGGACGAGCATGCAGGACGGTTAACTCCCACTTCTCCCTTGTGTTGACTTTTCTTCGACAGCCTCATTACCGTTCTGGAAAAACATATCTCTCAAATCTCACAAGCTCTCTTCCATCACATTATTCACATGCCACTGAGCGCGCACCACTGAGCTGACGTATTGACAAGATTTTCATTTCGTGCACATCTTGGTAATTAAAAAGTGAACCCACTGTCTGTGTGCAGTGGAAGGAGACGGCCCTTTTTAGGCTGCACGGGGAACGTCATCACACACAGAACCCCTGCAGCAGCAGCAGCAGCGGTCAGAGGAATCTAAAGAAGCGAGGGAGTCCAGATCATGTGGGCATGAAGATGACACATCAGTGGAAGAGCTTTTATGCAAATGTTCACCTTTCCCTTCACAGCGGTGTGTTAATGAGCCCGAGGAAAGTCTCACATCTAAAGGAGGAAATGGCTGTGGTAGAAATCACTGACACATCTGATGACTGGTTGATGTGACGGACAGAAGACATCACGCTTTAGGTCTCACGTCAGCTCACGACTTCCTCCACTTTTTGTTTCAGTATTGCAGTTGGAGAAGATGTGGGGAAAAATTACTTGATTACACAAACTATTTTCCAACCTTTTTCCTCATCATGCTGCGTGAGACACATCGTGTGGTGGATGGTGGATGACGGGGAAAACGGGCAAGAGAGGAGATAACAAGCAGCAAACGCCACAAGCTTGTTTATATTCCTCTCTGGCGACGGCAGCTCGCAGGGTTCTCCTCTGCAGCCTGCTCATGAGCCAATATGCACAGGTGTCATTTGCATTTTCCATTTCAAGCCTGCATCCAGACAGACAGTTGGATCAACCGATCAGCTTATCTAACATGCAGGAACCCATAACTGGGGGGGGATCTGCAGAAATATAACTCGAACCCTTAAACTGGCAGAAACACTTCACTTTATACAGAAAGAAGCCACTTTTTGCATTGGTGGTTGTGTCATAGAGCAGACATCAGATTCTGCCTTTGTGATTTTATCTCGTGGTCAAAACTTGCATCGTTTCAAGATTTGATTTTCTAATTTTCTGTTTTTTATGATTCTCAATCAGGTTCTTGTACACCAGGGGGGTGTTTCTGCATTCAGAGGAGGAAAACTACCACCAATAATAGGCAGAGTTAAATTAGGAATCACTGTATTAGAAGGTAAAGGTGATTCCTCCAATAAAGTGGCGCCAAACTCAAATGAACACATGTTATCAAACGTCATTCTACATCAGCTAAGTTGAACTTCATAGTTGTTGTTGCTGTGAGCCCACGGAGGCAGCATTATCTGGATCTCTCTCTCTTTGTCTCTCTCTGCCTTGTTCTCCTCTCCCTCCTTCCTCTGGACCTCCTCTGCACTCGTATGTTACCTTAAGCTGAGCTGATGTGAGCGATGCGGGGACCGAGTTGGGGGGAGGAGGGTGGTGGTGGTGCTCAGTGCTTCCCCCCTCTGCCAGAGATTCCCCACGCTTTGCTAATGGCACATCAGCAGCTGTCAGCGGGCCCTGCACTGCGTCAGCCGCTTTAATTGGCCGGCATGGATGTGGTCTGCAAAGCCCTCAGCAGAATTGAGTCAACACACCTCCCTCCCCCCCTCCAGCCTTTTTCTATATCATTAGTGTAATGCTCCCGTTTCCCCCGAGCCGTTGAGATATGGGGAGATTCCAACAAGCGGGGGAGGAGGAGGAGGAGGGGAGGTTGAGGGGAGGAATGAGTCACACACCAGTACCCATCTTTGCGTAGGAAGAGAGGGGTGCAGTAAGATGTTGCTCTCTTTTGTCTCCCTGCTGCTATTTTTAACTTAGAACCATAAAACCCGAATTGACGTCTTACTGTAAACCGAACAGAACCGTTAAGTGTTCCTGCCCAGTGAGTTCTCGTAATGTAAAGAAGGCTGGAGAACTGATTAAATGATCGAGCTGCTCATGTTAAAAGAAGTCAGCAGTCAGGTGTCGGTGAAAAGGGAGAAGATGGCCCCCGAGAGGCTCGTTACCAGACAACAAACTGGGTCTGGAACACAACATACTGTATTATTGTTCATTGAGATTTTAGAGATGGATTGCCACCAGGTTCAGGTCGAAGGGTGATCGGACCGTTGCTGCGATCCTCTGACACTATTTCTGCTTTTAAACCACATTTTTATTCTCTCCTGTAACTCGGTCTTTATTTGTGTGGATAACACAGCTCTGGTGTGCAGCAAAGCAGTTTGAATAGTTTTCACTTGTGCTACCTGTGTGCTCGTATTTCGATGTGTTTTTCCTTTTCTATTTGTGATTCTTCTCTTATACGCTGTGGATAGAAGGTACATTGTGCCCCAATCTTGAAAAGATCTACACAAATAGAATTATTATTATTAGTAGTAGTAGTAGTAGATATTAAAACCTGTTGGCTCTCTGTTGAAATGAGCTCTGACATCCTTTGCTATGGCTGCATGTTAATTCAGCCATGTTTGCTCTGATTCATGTATAAAAATGTAGTTTAATTAGTCATTAAAACAAAATACTACAGATACTATAGAGTAAAATGAGCCACACATTATTCTAGATGATACTTTGTGTAGCTATAAGAGCTATAAGTGGCACAAAGCACAGCACCACACTCTGTTATGGACTCTGACATAAAAAAGCCTCTTGAGCAGATTGTTTGGATGCTTTTTTTTCCAGGCTGGCTGCAGCACCATGTCCTCGGCTCAAAGTGGGGATATATCAGGCTACCATCTGAGTGGTGAGTGGATCTCCATGTTTGAATAGTCCTTTACAGCTGCTGTAAATGAATGGGAGCACGGCTGTTTGGAGGTTTTCATTCAGCCGTGTGCTTTTTGTGTGTCTGCTCTCCGGTCTTTTTGTCAGCCGTTGGCACTTTTATACACAAGGTTTACAACACCTACGGCCTCGTCTGCTGCAGAAGGCTGCCGATGTTACCAAACACTTTAACTTGCCCTATAATTGGCTTATCTCTTGTGTTAAGAAGTGGAGATAAAGCTGTCAAAGTCCTCCCACAGATGCAATTCATCTTGGGAAAGCCGGCACAGGCTCATAATCCCTCTCTGAAATGCAACATGAGATGCTTCTGAGCGGCGTTTCGAGTTTGTCCCAAACTGTTATCTGATTCACATGAAACTTTATGCGTGCCGGTCTCCCACAGTCGTCTCCACGCTCAGCGCTAAGTGACAAGGCTTTAAACACAGGCTGACTGTGCTCACTGAACGAGAGCTTGTTAAAACTCCTACTGGTCTTAACTGTGCACCTCCAGCAGTGATCAAACTCCCCCTTAGAATATAAAATATAGACGGTTATGAGGCCCAACTTTATGATGATGCCACTGATGAAATGCTACAGTTGCTTTCAGCAGTTGTGCCGTGTGTGCTTCAGTGGTGCGTAACCCACCCGGCTGGGAGGTGGGGATCTACCTGGTGGGCTTCTTCGTGCTGCTCGGTGTCGCCGGGCTCAACATCTGGAAGCTGTGGAAATCTGGGACCTTCCCGGCGCCATCCCCTTTCCCCAACTTCGACTATCGATATCTGCAAGAAAAATATGGAACCTCCTTCTCTGAAGTCAGACAAAAGGTACTTTCTCATTTCTTGCTCCTCAGAAATGAAAATCATGGTCAAGAGTTTGCAGGTTTTCGTTCCAGTTGACGTCTGCAGCAGATGATTTCAAAGAAGAAGCTGCAGGTTTGTTTTATAAATTCACTGGTCAGGTTCCAGTTCAACCCTTTTGGGCCTCAGTGGCACATGATCGACTATATCTGCCTTAAAAGACGATTCTGGTTCATTACAATTTGGGTCTAAGTTTTTTTTGTACATTTTTGTGAGCGAAGGGTTCATAGAGATGAACCTACACTGAATTATCAGCTCCCCTCGGCTTTAACAAGCTTCACCGTGAGTTTCAGCTCATTGTTTGCAGCTGATTTTAGCAAAAAAAGTTCCAAAAAGAGTCAGATATTTCATTGAGGAGTTGGTGGAGACCAAAAACAGAGATAAAAGAAAGAGAATATTTCACTTAAGAGATTAACGTTGTTCTGTAACGTCTGGAGGATTAGATTAGAAACTATGTGCCACTAAACTTGCCGTAGTTGCAAACTTCAGTCATTGAGATGTTGTTAGAAACAGGACAGTATTCAACATACACACTAGAAAAGATGTTATATCAATAAAAATGAAAAAAATATATAGATTGAAGTTGATATAAATGTTTTAAGGGAAGAATATACATATGCATGCCATATTTCCTGCCTTTTGGAAAACTTTGGCTTATCTAAGGCACAATATTCAGCATATGGACAGTATGTAATATACAATATACAGAGGTGGAGCTGCTTAAAGTAAAACTGTATAGACTATACTCTGTGCAATTGTTAAATGTTTGAGTAAAGTCTTTTTAAAAACCTTGGGGACCGGTGTTTTACACTGTCATCAATAAATCTACACAAAGTCACAGGGAGATTCTTATTTTTCCATCTCAGTGCCTTTAAAATGTTCTTGATCTCTTCCTTGTCTCCTCCCTGAAGCGAGTGGCTGCCAACAACCACCGGCGGACTTCCACCACTTCCAGCCGCAAACCCAGCCTGGCCCTCGGCGACACCCCGGATGGCTTCAGGGACCTGGGCCACCTGGAGCTGATGAGCAGGGAGCTGGACCCGACCGGCATGGCCCAGCTCAACCGCTCCATCTCCACCGACTCGCTCAGCTCCATCTCCTCCATCGCCAACAACTTCGGCCACGACTACACGGTCGGCCAGCTGGAGGTGACGCTGGAGTTTGAGCCGTCCAGGCAGCCGGGCCAGGGGACGGGCATGCTCCACATCACTCTGCACCAGGGCAAGGACCTGCTGGAGAGGGAGGAGGGAGACTTCCCCGGCTGCTTCATCAGAGTCTCCCTGGGGCCGGAGGAGCTCAGTGTGGGAGTCACAAGGGTAAGGAAGCCGCCGTGTTCTTGTCCTTTAGGAGCTCGTACGAGTATGATATGATAAGATGTGATCTTCAACATGAAAGTCGACCTTGGAGATTGTAAAAGTAGGACTTCCTCCCTTTTTTCTTGAGCTTTCTTCAGTCTCATTCCGCGTGCACAGAGCTGTGTCAGAGGGGTCAGAGTCAGAGGCTACTTATGCAGAGTTTAGGGAATTAGTCAGTACCTAATAAAGGGAGCCTGTGGAGTCTTTCAACAGTCTACAGGTGGTGGTAACGCGCAAAGAAACACAGCGATGCACCTGGAAAAAGGCAGCGAAGAAGAAGACTTTCATGACAGATGTCATGAAATTTGGTTCAGATATTCAGATGAGATACTTCAGTCAGGAGCTCCTGGTGGACGGGCTCAAACACTCCCGTCGTCCCCATCACAAGAGCAAAGTGATTGTTTCGTCACGCTAACAGTACAGAAGTCAGCGGCTTTGAATTCACAGCAATAGAAAACCGCTGTAGTGCGTGTTCAGTGTGAGTGCATGTGCAGACGTGGATTCACTCACACGTTGATGTTATAAGTAAAGTGAAAGTGTTTCAAACGTATGATCGCTAAAGACGAGGCTGTTCCTCATTAGAGAGCACAACTGCCACTGGAGCACTGATGGAGCACAAAGTCAGGACTGCAGAAGAAAAAAAAAAAAAGCTTCTCAGATGGTTAATTAGCAGCGAAGCCGTGAGGACTGAACTGAAGATGAAAAAGGCTCCTGACACTCTCTCGCTCAGGGGGCAGCTTTGGCTCGCGTTAACTGTGTCGAAGATTTGAACTGTAGACAGACACAGTGGTACGTCCCACCGGGGGGGGGGAGGGGGGCGAGATGGAAGAGCCCATTTCATTTGCTTGAGTGGGAAACCCCCCCCCCCCGGGGAGCTGGATGTAGTCAGGAGGGCGATGTGATCGACTGTCAGTTCACTCAGTTTGACATTCAACCTGTAACCTGTGATTTCTGCCTATAATGATGACGATGTTAAGCTTTTACACAACGAGAACTGATTCTGTTTCCGTTCCAGATTAAATTATTGCGCAGTATAAATAAAGGTGAGTGGAGATTAGATTTCAGCCGCTATCCTGTTGGTACCTCTGGCTTTAAAAAGGCCTTGGAGACAGTTCTGCAGATCAATGAGCAAAAGCCATGTGATGCAGGACATAGATTTTTTCTCTCTCACGTTAGTCAATAACAGACAACTCTGTCTGATGATATATCCCAGAAAAATGCACTAAATCATGATTTATATCACAATATGAAACTCAGTATATTATGATGTAGGATTTATGTATGGATGGAAGCTTATAGCTTAACCAGAAAAGGAGAAATAAAGAAAATGTGATTCTTTATATCTGTATTTTTTGCTCTTTTAATTTCAGCTGTTAAGTTTTTCTCTTTTAAAATTCGAATTATTTGTATTTTCTTTATCTTTGAGTAAAAAGTAACTCACTAAGTCAATTTATTTTAGATGTTACTGCCTCATGGTCTAAAAAATATGAGACTAAAATCAGACTTCTGTTTCTTTTTGTAAGATAAGATAAGATAACGTTTATTGATCCCTCAATGGGGGACGTTTGCTGTTGCAGCAGCTCGAGGGGGACAGACAAAAGCACACAGTTAAAGAAATAGAAAATGAAATCAACATAATATACACAGAAGAAAACCTTATAGAAACCATTGTCGTGCGTGTTTTCCACAGAAATGTGCCGTGTCATGATTGTTAGCTTGAATCTGACGTGGACACTCTGCTCCTTCCGCTACACCTGCCGCTCGCCTTCTGCTCTCACTGAGGCTTTGCCAGAAAACTCATGAATTCCTGCCTGGCTGTGAGTCAGCGGCATCGTGCCCCCCCCCCCCCTCACCCACCCACCCACCCACTGTGTGACTGTGGCTTGGTACAGTTTGTTCTGCCTGGCGCTGAGGGTGTGTGTGGGGGGGGGGCTCATCAGGGCTTCCCTTACATGAGCATGTTGTTTAGCTGTATTAATGCGTCCAGGCTGGCTGTGGTATTAATGGAAGCAGCCTCTGATGCAGCAGCTTTAGCGGCTCCCTTCTTTAATGTCGGCCGAAGGAAACGCTGACATCAGCTCCACTCGCCCTAATGGTCAAGACAGCTTCCCTCTCTCTCTCTTCTCCTGTGCTCTCTCTTTCTTTTTCTCTTCTCCAGCATTTCTTCGCTGGTTCTGTTTCGCCCATCACCCGTCTATCACTCCCCCTCATCCCATTTTCCCCTCATCTCTCTTTTCCCCCTCCTTCACATTAATTTCCTGTCATTGCTCCTTGCTTTTGTTTTGCCTGTGAACGCCTCTCTCTCTCTCTCTCTCTCTCTCTCTCTCTCAATCTACTGTCTCAGAGCCTTTATTGCCTCATTTTCACCACACACATCGCCATTGTTCTCCTCCGAGCGATAAGCCGGTGCAGACAGACAGTCACACACTGTGCAGGGCTGGCAGAGAGATACTGCGTGCTCAGGATGCTTTATGTCTTCATGTGCATATTTACACAGCAGCAGCAGCAGTGGGGCCTTTTCTGGATTCTGGAGGTGTTGCACGTATGATTATGTTGTCATTCAAGCTTTTTTTCCATATGAGTCACAATCCAAGGTCGGCCTCGCAGAGACTGATTTGCAGATCCTGTGCTCCGAATTCACAATTTTTCATTGCACGGGGAGTTGTTGCTGTGCGATTCATCAAAAACAGATCCTGCTGACCTTGCACAGCACAGCACAGCACAGCTTTTATTATTTTACTGTGTGCTTATTTCAGTTATATTTAGCAGAAATATTCACGTCTCAAGAACAAACATTGGTGTGAAAACGAGCTATTAATAAAGCCGCTCTCCTCTCGCACATTCACTAGTTGCCTGGTAACTTCCGACTGCTTTGTAGACCCTCGCTGTGGCATGTGGAGGCCTGTGATGTGCACTAGACAGCCGAGCCTCTCTCTCTGATCTGAAGTGGTTACGGTGTGTGTGCTCGGCTGGCCGGGCCAAACTGCCTCCAGACTGTTGCTTTTTCACCGTTACACCTGCTTCTGCTGCCAAGAAAAGAAAATAGAAAGTGACTAGTAAGATGAATCCACTTGGTTTTGGTGCTGGTGGATGGAAAACACACGAAAGAAGTTGTTTTTGTGTTGTGCAGATGGTTTCGCTTGGTGTTTTCTGAGGATGACACCTGTAAAACTAGTCCGCTTTGACCTTCCGCTCTCAATCTACTAAATGACGTTCATGTTTGGTTTGGTTTGTCTTTGCTCTGGTTTTGAGTTGAGTGCAGTTTTATTTTGACGGGCTCGCAGGAGAATTACAAAACCTGTTTTGTCACAGGTTACTCAGATCATTGTGGTTTCATTCGCCCTCTTTATATGTTTATATTCTGGCTCTACCTTAATACAACGAAGGTAAATAGAGTTTAGTTTGTTGTGCCGTGGTAACACACACACACACACAATTACACACAATCATGTCTATATTTATTCATTCATCCATATAACCATATATTATGTCTACTAGCACACTAATGACTCTGTATCTTCTGTACATACTCTTTATATATTTTTGCACTTGCTACTAATTGCACTTCTGGTTAGAGGCCAAACTGCATTTCATTGCCTTGTACTGTACTGTTTTTATCTAAAATCTTAAAAATTCACGTCTTTTGAGAGACGATGTCCTCACTAGCATGTGTAATCCACAGCACACACTGCAGGAGTTTTATGGGCACTGTTTCTTTACTCAAGAGTAAAGTTCTTCTCTGCTGTTTTGGGGCAGGAGCAGGCTGATATCTTCACTCTAACTATCTGCATGTCCAGATGCTGCTAAAGGATAAGTGCTAAACTGTTTTATTTTGGGGTGTATTAACTGTTGCATATTGTTTTAGTTGCAGATGAAGGTCCTCCTCCTTTTTAAAAAAAAAATTTATTAGTTCTGTGATTGAAAGAACTTCTTCTATTAGCACTATTTGATTCTCCAGCCTGTACACCTCCAAATCTCTCTCTCTCTCCAGTTTGACAAAGTTTTTAAAAAGAAAATCAGCATAACTGCTTCGCCCCCGCACAGTCTGTGATGCCTTCAGAAAATAAATGATTGTACGGTAACAAAGAGTGAGAAAACAGTGGATGAAAAAGGATCCATTCTGCCTGTGAGGTGTTTCACAGTTGGGTGAGTTATCATTTAATAAAGAGAAAGTGTTTGGTTGTGAAGTGGAGTGAGTCAGAGAGAGGGAGAGGGAGAGGGAGAGGGAGAGGAGACTAACAGATGTTTAAACCTGCTCTACATCTTTTCCTGTAAACTCACATCCTTGATTTTGTGTTCATTATCTTACAATCATTGTCAGTAACACCTTTTGTGCAGGTGTTTTTATTGCCTCTGTGTCCGTTGATGCCTCTCAAATCATTAAATTAAAAGGACTAACGGTAAAAACTTCTGCCTCTCTCAGGTTCAGACGAATGCGTTCACCGTCATCTTCGACGAGCGCTTCTCCATCCCCATGGACCTGTCCATACTGGACGAGTACAGCCTGCTTTTCGCCGCCTTTGGTATCGATTCTGACGAGAGA
This sequence comes from Pempheris klunzingeri, assembly GCF_042242105.1. Classification (NCBI taxonomy): domain Eukaryota; kingdom Metazoa; phylum Chordata; class Actinopteri; order Acropomatiformes; family Pempheridae; genus Pempheris; species Pempheris klunzingeri. The sequence continues at coordinate 2,375,206 of NC_092016.1, read as the reverse complement.
AACATCAGCGCGGGGGTAGCAGACCTCAAGCTGATGGACCTGGACCTGAGCATCAGACCATTCAACGCCTGGCTCTACCTTCAGGACGTCAATAAGGTGAGTTACGATACAGTCATGAGTCTCAGGCCACAACGACAATGATCCCATAATAAATACTACATCTCCTCTGTGACATGTGCTGCCTCCACTGGTAAAGTACCTGGATACAGCGTGTTGGTGTCTGAGGACCCCTGCTGGACAAACTACATGTCACATCCAGTCACTGAAGAGTCAAAGTTGAGTTGAGAAAACTAAACTCCTGATGTTTACGAAGATAAAACCACTGAACCTTTCGTTTATTTATACATTTCAGGGAAATTATTAACTGATAACTGGCTTTTTAACTTGAATATGTGTCCCTGGTGTGTCTACAAACTCTTTCAGTAAACATGTGTTAAAGATGATCGCAGGGATCTATTGATTATAAGAGCTTCTCCAGCATTAGTGTGTTGCTCAGCTAACGTGTTTCCCCCCCTGGAGACGGCAGAGCTGATGTGGGAGTCAGCCTGAGGGGAGAGCAATGTGCAGTTTGCTCAGTATGAGGAGCATGATGTGCTTTTTGAACATTACAATAACAAGTATGAACCTGAAAATGAACCTTTAAAGGAGTTTTATTTCAGAAAGAAGTCCTGCTTCCTGTTTTTATGCCTGTGATAAACGATGGTGATGTTTTCTATATGTATGCGTCTTCTTAACGCCCTCACACACGACATGCTGCCTACCAGAGAGCTGCACTATCCTTCCACAGACCAGCATGTCCTTATCAACGAGGCAGTGCATTGACTTCTGACATACTTATGCAATGCAATTTATCTCATATTTGACTTTGTTATTGGTCCCAAATGTTTATCTTGAAATGAGTCTGTGGAGACTTCATGAACCAAATGACTCCTATCACATCATCTACCAGCAGCATGTGGAATAATAGAGGCTTTAAACAGGGTTTAATTAAGATCACGATACATTTATTTTGAAAAGCTCTATAGATTTCCCTTTAAATTCTTCACAATAATACTACTAATAATAATAAAAGATCGTAGAATGAGCTGCTTGATTCTGTTTCCTTATTCTGTCTTCACACAGTTTTTATATTAAAATGGAATCACAAGCGTTTAAAAAGTGTTTGAACTGAACTAATTTAACGTGTTACTACATTTACTGACATGCCTGCTTCGTCTTATTTAATTTCACAATTCATTTGGTTTCCTGCTTCAACATTTACAGTTTGTGATGGCTTCAGCTATGCTGAATATACGGATGTGTAAGCAGTTCACCGCTTAATGGTTTCATTAAATCTGAGCCACCGCAGCAGGAGGGCCTCTGATTGGCCAGACTCAGGCCTCAGCCCGCTGTGGGGGGTGTTTGCTTTAATATGAAAGACGTCCTGACTGTCAGCATCAGCGTTATATTTAATGTGCTCTGTGCGACTCCACAGGCCGTGGATGCAGTCGGGGAGATCCTGTTGTCTCTCAGCTATTTGCCGACAGCAGAGCGCCTCACGGTGGTCGTGGCCAAGTGCAAGAACCTGGTTTGGACCAACGGCAAGAACACTGCAGGTCATTCAGACATTTGCTTCTTTGCTCTAATGTGTTTTATTTGTAAATGCCTGTGGAGAGCAGCTAGCTGAGGGTGCTGTAACTATATATACACTACTCACTAAAAGTTAGGGATGTTCAGCTTTCAGGTGAAATGTCAGGATGAACCTAAAATACATTCTAACCTTTCCAGGTGAACTTAATGTGACCTTCTCTAAACCTTTGAATGCACATGTCCAACTGTTCAGTGTCTCAGTACTTTCTGCACCAGCTGCTGTTCTCTAACAAGAAGCTTAACAGCAACATTCACAACAGGTTTGATCCATGAATCCACCAATACATTTCCTGCTTCAGGTAGAATTGGTATTTAAACAGTCCTCCTCATCCTGCTGTTCACATTCTGACATCATGAGACCAAGACGACACCTAACAGTTGATCAGCAGCACCTCAACACTGGAGGCTTCAAACAGGAAGTCCTCAGACGGAGGTGTTCACTGAGCTTAGAGGGTCACAGAGTGTCATCAGGAGGTTGGAACAGTGATACAGAGACTGGAAGAGTCACAGAAAGGAGAGGAGTGGACGTCCTTTGGCCACGTCCCAATTTATTGAGACACTGAAAATGTTTTGTTGTGGTTTACCTACCACTGTTGGTAGATTTTCTTTCAATAAATAGTTTAAGATGAATAAAATCACCAGTGCATGTTTCTACTTAAATGTCCTACTTTCATGATATAATATCACTGTAGCATTCACTTTTTACATTTTCCATATATTTCACCTGACAGTTGAATATCCCTAACTTTAGTGAGGTGTGTATGTCTCCATCTCTTACTGGCTCAGTAATAACAGACTCTTAATGTCAACTCTCAGAAGATACGTTTAGCCTCCTCCAGAGAGGTGGATGGGGCTCAAATGGCGTCTTCATCATGTTAAATGTCCAGATAAGTGCCTCACTAACATTGTACCAATAAAGGTCACCTACTGTAACACTCTCATTATCGTCCACAGAGCCAGCTGTGTGTGCAGGACGGTGCTCGGCATTGATTACTCTTTGATGAGGAGTCTTTTTCATGCTCTGCAAACTGTGTGTGGGTTTTTTTTTGCAGCCGTAATCTTGTTCACTCGTTGTCGTTATCAGATCCGTTTGTCAAAGTTTATCTCCTGCAAGACGGCAGGAAGATCAGCAAGAAGAAGACGTCCACCAAAAGGGATGACACGAACCCCATCTTCAACGAGGCCATGATCTTCTCCGTGCCGTCCCTCGTCCTGCAGGTGACTCTCTGGACTGTGGTCCAAACTAGTCCTGGATGAGGGAGTGGGGAAAAGAAACTTTATTTCTCCACATGGGCAATTTAGGTCAAGGAAAAAGATAAGAAAGCTACAGGGTGATAACAAAAACAGAATTACAGACCAGCATCGCCAATCGTGGCTCTAACAACGTTTGCTAATCGGCACTCAACACAAAGTACAGCTGTACTGAGGAGCGTTAGAGTCCGACATGAGGATTTATTTTTATTTTGCATGTTGAGAATAAAGTCAAAATGATTTATTCTGATTTATTCTCAGGCCTGCCACCATTACTGATTATAGGATATACTGATATATTATTCTGTTTTCTTTATTCTCAATATTTCAATTTTATTCTCAAAATGCAAAACTTTAAAAAATCCTCCTCTCATTTTTGAGGCTGAGGCTGACGGGGAGGTTAGTAATTCTGCAGACTGGACAAACTACAATTCAGTCAGAAGATTCCCAAAATGTTCTGCAGGACATAAATATGTGCACCAAATGACAGACAAGAACAACAAAGCTCACAGCAAAAGCTCAACAAACGCTGTTTAAGCAAAGGAAGCACGTTCACAGATAATATTTGACTTATCTGATGGTAATAACAATATTATTTTAAACATAGTTTGAATGATACGTTGGCAAATACCTTACTCAATAATCCATAATGATCATATTCAAACTAACGGTTGTCATTACAAAGGCTGCAGATCCTCTGGTTTCTATCCAGCGCTTCATATCTTCCACTGACCTTAATAATTCTCATGCTGTTCACGCTGAAGTTTCAAAAAGCCTGTCTCTTTGCATTTCACCCCAAACCACAAACGCAGACTTCCCCACGATTCTGCAGGAAACATCAGTGTTGGACAGATACAAGATACTAGCACAACAACAATCATTAAAATCTTCCTTCAGTATAAAATGTGCCTTTTAAAAAGCATGGATCAGCATTTCTTTTTAAAACCCAAACATGTTATAAATTAAATGCAAGTAAAATTTGATTAAAAAACAACAATAGTGCACCTGTTTGTTTAATTGATCCCATGAAGATTTGGCCCGTGTCATAAAGAAGAGCCTGCTGAGTCACGCTGACTCGGCGGATTGTCTAACCGTGTCCTGCCGTTTCCAGGAGCTCTCCCTCAGGGTGACTGTGGCGGAGGCCACGGACGACGGGCGGGGCGAGAACCTGGGCCACGTGATCATCGGCCCCGAGGCCAGCGGGATGGGCATCACCCACTGGAACCAGATGCTGGCCACGCTGAGGAAGCCCGTGTCCATGTGGCACCCTCTGCGCAGGATCTAGTCAAACACGCCCGACCTGGTTCAAGTAAAACACTCGCTCCTTCACGTTCCTTTCACCTCCATGCTCAAGTCTGTCACACTGTTTTAGTTAGGGGAGAGGTTTAGCCCCACAGGAGGACACAGTCCCCCCGCCCTGCTGATGGATAATACATTGGAATAAACACCTTTGTTTTCACATAAGGAGGAGGAATCTGAAAAGCCAGTGTTTGACCCTGAACATGGTCCCTGGATCAATTATCCACTTAAATCCTCTCTTTAGTATTTGGCTTCATTCTGGCTCGGGTGCATTATGGGTGAGGGTGGGTGTTTAGGAAGGAGGGAGGAGGAGGAGGAGGAAGGAAATCACTCACTCAAAGTAACCGATGAGTTCCCTTCTCTTGTCTCTTGTTGGCTCCACCACAACTGTTTCAAAGAAGACATGAATTTGTGGGTGTTGTCTCCCTTCCTCTAAAACAAAAGTCAGAAATTGCAGTTTGGACTTTGAAGTTGAGTTTTAATTAAGAAAAGGAGCCCCCCCCCCCCACCTCCCTCTCTGCATGGCGCCTCCTCCGGCTGTAGGACGGAGCGGTGAAGTCGCCTCTCTTTCAGGAAAAACACTCGTTTGTCTTTTCAAACCAGGCATTGATTGCGCCTACTTGATTGATTTGGTAGCGGCTTTAGAGCCGAGTTGAGTTATTGGATTTGCTCGTGTCGTTTGTTAACAGTGAGATTGATAAATAATAGAGTTGGTATGCTCCAGTATTTATTGTGCTTTTGAAAAAAGAAGAAAAAAAAAAGAATAAATCCAGGTACTCTTATCCAGGTGAAATAACTGTAATTTGTAGCAGATGTTACAGGGTGGCCAAACCAGATGTAATTAGCATATATATCACGTTACATTGTTCTATTTTTACCATGATTAATGCAATACAAGTTGCATACAGTAAGCATATTAAACAGTGTAAATAGTGTACGACAATATTCTCTAAATTCTGGGTGAAGATCACGTTTTTTCATAGTACAACACTTTAATAAGCATCTAACTCCAAGTCCATTTGTACGACGCTGTATTTAACATTAACCAACGTCAATTAATTATTATCAAACCACCTCTGGGAATCTATCTTGTGATGTAGAGTGTACTAACCCCTTTAAATGGGTTTACAGCTCCTTTTACGTTAAAGGAAAACACCTTGATATTCTGAATTAATCTCTTGTTGTTTTTCAGGCACACGTCACGTGCGTTTTAGCCACTAAGCAGCTTGAAGCCTGACTGGTATAATATTGCTAAAAAGTTTGTTTTTTTTGGGTTAAAATGCTGATTTTGTGACGGGGGTCTTGTTAAAGTCAGAATGTCCAGGTGGCTTTTTATCGGTCTGAGATATTCTCTACAACATTGTGCAATAGTGCTGTTTTGTTGTAACTTTTGAATGTGAATTATCATGTGAAATACCTGCTAACTCTAAGAGCATCATCAGCCACATGCATTGGTGTAATTCTTTTCTATTTTTCCAAGCAGAATCCACTCAGTCAAGTCACTTCCTCGCCTCACTCCGAGAATCAGTCCAAAAATAACTCACCTGTGCTCATATAATAGACGATATTTCCTACTGTGCCAAATAATGAAGCAATATTTTCATTTACAATCAAGCATTTGCATTCGATTCAACAAAGCTGTAGCCGACATCCAACCATGCATGAAGTTATTTAGCACTTGATGTGAATGTGCCTCAAGAATACTGTGTATTGTGTGAATGCTGTTTGAAATAAAAGCAATTCAACAGTAACAGTCACTCGTGCACTCGTTCGTCTTCCTGGAATGAGCCGAAACCGCTGGGATCAGAGAGGAGGAGCAGTAAAAGATGGAGTCCTGCAGGGGAACGACGTAGGTTTTGATATGCAGGCGTTGTCGCTATTTAAATAAAATGAAACTGCTGCAATGTGTGCAGGACGTATAGTAGCTGTAGCTAATTTGCAGCCCTGGTCTCAAGGGCAGTGAGCTCTGGTGTGCACCGCTGTGAAAACAACACTCCATCTATTCAAGCTCAAAGTATTAAGGCCAAGAAGTAAAACATACAGTCGGTGTAGGAATGCAGGAGCTCCACAGACCCTGAGGCCTCCAGGCTTTTCTGTGTGTGCTAATAAGAAAGAAACTGAAAAATTGTGGTTTGGAAATATGCAGCAGAAAAGACTTTAATGTGGGTTCTGCTTTTTATCGCCTGATCTGTGTGCAAATTTAGTTTTAAAGCGCAGAGCTAGACGTTTAACTTGCTACACAAAATACTAAACTCCAACATTTGGCCTCAAAATCCCACATCCACATTGAAACTAAAAACATCTGTGTCACGTTGCATCACTGAATGTAAATCATCATGTCATTTTAAAGTGATCATTAACAAATGATGCTCAGAAACAGAGTACACAGTGGTAGATTATAGAAATATGAATCAGAAAAGGTGCAGTTTATGGAGAATAATGTAAAAAAAAAAATGTATTTATTGACGGAATATGTGACCACAAAATTATGATGGTGAGTGCAGCTCCTGCAACAGATATTCAATATATGACAACACTCAAAGGTGAGAATACCTGCAAGTACATATCGCATTGATCCTGTGACCTGTAATGATAAAGATAAAAAGATAAAAGATAAAAACGTTTTATTGATCCCTCAGTGGGGAAAGTTGGCCGTTACTGCATCTCAAGGGGACAGACAAAGCACACAGTTAGAGAAATAGAAAATTAAATAAACATATATACACAAAGAAACATTAAATACACAGAATATAATAATTACAAAGACACACCTGCCGGGTGGGATGGGATGGAAACAGGATGTGGACAGAACATTTCATTTGACATCATGCTTGTTATTGTTGTTCTGCACTTTATCAGAAAATCAGGAAAAGTCATTTTTTTTGCACAATGAAACTCTCGAGGAAAAACTGGGTGGAAGGACTCGTGTTACATAAAGACAAATACACCACCTTTCTCCCGTGGAGTCAGAAGTAGGTCAGTCGCCTCTCTCCAGCCAATCAGAGGCGAGGGGCGCGGCCACATGACCAAAGTCCAGGAAGAATTCTGCAAACATCAGAATACACAGACAAACACTTTGGTCCGCTACACCTGTGCAGACTGAGGCGCCGACCTGGAGAGATGGCCGACAGCAGGGACAAAACCACCGACCAGATGAAGATGTGGAAGGAGAGCAGAGGCTCTCAGGTCTGTAGATGCTCTCTGTTGGATCCACTGGATCCTTTTTTCTTCTTCTGTTGTTGCTGCTGCGTAGCGCCGATTGGGGGTAAATGGGTGAGAGGTCGTTTAGGGTGACAAGCTAACAGCCTCAACTTTAAACCAGCTTTAAAAGCCTTAAACACTGAAATCTGACTCTGCAGACGTGTTAATAAAAGAAATCCGAGTAGTTTGGCTCGTAAAGTGTTCGTCACAGGAGATGTTTATAAGTGTAAAAGGACCCACTAGCTTGTTTGCTAACGCTACATGCTAAGCTATCCCTTATTTAAGCTAGCATAAAGTGGCTTTAAACCGTTTCAGCCACAAAATAAAGAGCTTTACTGAGTAAAGACAAACCAGGTCACTGACCAGAGGTGTGTTAATGATGGTGAACTTCAACCCTGGTAGTTATACAACCAGTGTAGTAACCCTTTCTGCCCCCAAACACTGCTGGGATCAGTGCTTTATCCTCTATCCTGCACCAACACCTTTAGTTTTCATTTTTTTATGTGCAGCTGTGAAAATAATGTCATGCACATCTGCAGCCATCAAAGTCAAGTGCATTCCTCCAGATCATGTGCATGTGCAGAGTCACTGTCTCAGCACTGTGCAGGAAGGAAGAGATGAACTGATCAGTGGATTAATAAATAGGATTATTTGCTTGGGCTGTTTTTATTGATTATGAATTGCAGAGTTTAGCCAATTATGTTTTCAAATTACAAGGAATTTAACAGAAATATATATATGTAATACAGAAATATGAACATATGTTTGGGGCGTGAACAAGCTAGATCACTGCAGGTAAATATTAGTATCACCTTGGACTTGTGATACCTGCACACATGAAGCGCCTCCTAGTTTGACAAAGGTGTTTTGTTTGTTTGTTTTTTTAATGTGGATTAAATAATGTGTTTGCAACAGAGGCCTGACACGCTGACCACAGGGGGTGGCCAGCCCATCGGAGACAAGCTGAACCTGATGACTGCGGGACCGAGGGGCCCTTTGCTGGTCCAGGATGTGGTCTTCACAGACGAGATGGCCCACTTTGACCGGGAACGCATCCCAGAGAGGGTGGTGCACGCCAAGGGGGCAGGTGGGTGTCGGGCAGGACCCTTTTGTGCGGCTGGTTGTTGTTATATCCGCTCGCTGTGGCTGAAAAAGCTTCTTGTTGTTGCTTGTTCCGTCTCCTCCTTCAGTAAACAGTTAATATGTACTCAGAATGTGCTGCTGTACACAGATAAAGCAGTCAGACGGGTCCTAAGCTGCGTCAACACTAACAAAAGAGTCTAAACACTAGAATAAGTTCAGAGGTACGGAGACACTTTAGTTTTCTGCTGTGTTCTGATCAGATCTTACATGCTGCACAGACCTTTGGAGGTTTGTGTTTCTGTCTGGATGATGCTGAATTCTCCACTTTTTAGATATTTTCATGCAATCTAAAGAAGGTTATAGCAGCCATTGAGGTCCACCTTACATCTCTACACACATTCTTTCCTGACTGAGTTAATTCCTGATCTTAGGATCAACAATTCTGACAAAATAAAGTCAACTCAAGGTCCACTTCCCAGCTTCTCCAGAGCTTTGAAGGCCGTTGTCGGTCTCCACGGTCTGACTTGTTTTGGACTATTTTTATTTGTATGCAGCTTACAGTATCCGCACACTTGGTCAAGAAACTACCCCGAAGCAAAGTCAACAGAAGTAACTGACAGATAAACAGGCAAAAAGCAGACAAGAGTCTCTTTTTGTGTGTGGATTAGCTCCAAGAATCGCTAATCTGTGTTTGTCGGCCTTCCCCTTCTTTCAGTGATACGACACCGGACCAGTCTGAACCAGACATCTGATCCTGAGCTGATATAAACATGTGAACCACACGTGTGACTTATCTTATTTCCCGCAGGAGCGTTTGGGTATTTCGAGGTGACTCACGACATCACTCGCTACTGCAAGGCCAAGTTGTTCGAGCACGTCGGCAAGACGACGCCTATCGCGGTGCGCTTCTCCACCGTGGGTAAGGATGACCATGTGATCGCCGCTTTATCAGCGTTTACAGACTTTCCCCCCTAAAATATTAAGAATCTAGAGAACACGTTTAAGGACGGGAGCAGTTTGAAATGATTTTCTTTCCCCTGAATGTTTTTTAGACTTAGACTTTTACTTAGAAAAAAGAAATAAAGAAAACAACAGTAGAAAATAAGCAATAGTAAATAAATATATTTAGAGAATATAAATATATTTTCTCTAAATATGATCTGATAATTATCCGAGTATATAAATGTGAAAAAAACTAAAACAAACCAAAAAAAAAAGCTAAATTTGAGTGTTTTGTCGATTATTTTCTCCACTAATTGATTATCTATCTGTCTACCAGCTGGTGAATCAGGGTCAGCAGACACGGTGCGAGACCCCCGAGGCTTCGCAGTCAAGTTTTACACTGAGGAGGGAAACTGGGACCTGACGGGCAACAACACTCCTATTTTCTTCATCAAGGACGCCATGCTGGTGAGAGGGTGTCACCGCTGCACAGTAGTGTTGTGGTGGCGAGCCTCAGTGTTAACGGAGAGTCAGGAGGGTTTCTCATTGTAGAAGTAGTTTCATCAGTCATATTGTGCTAAAAGAAACAAGTTTAATGAATTATAGACGCAAACGTGTTTAACATACTGCAGCAAACGTGATTTTCAAAATAAAACACAGCATTTTTGGTTAATTCAAGTGTAAGACACATCCCGCTGACCCTTTCCACTTCACTCCATGCAGTTCCCGTCCTTCATCCACACCCAGAAGCGTAATCCCCAAACCCACATGAAAGACCCCGACATGGTGTGGGACTTCCTGAGCCTGAGGCCTGAGTCGCTGCATCAGGTGGCTGCTGCTGTTAAACACAGATACAGAAGGAACATGACTTAGTTGATGGCACTTTTTTTTTTAATTCAGATTAACAAAATATTCTCGACTTGTTGTTGTCTTGTGTCATCTGTGCCGTGTCCCCTGTGCAGGTGAGTTTCTTGTTCAGCGACCGAGGTTTGCCCAACGGCTTCCGCCACATGAACGGCTACGGCTCTCACACCTTCAAGCTGGTCAACGCCGACGGCGAGCGCTTCTACTGCAAGTTCCACTACAAGGTCTGTTGGAGCCCAGGTTTGACCCCCATGTAACGCTGTGGTTCCACCTCCTGGGATTCTTTCATACGTCGGGTTTTCTTTTTTCTTTTTTTCAGACCGATCAAGGAATTAAGAATATGTCGGTGGAGGAGGCAGGGCGTCTGGCCTCCACCAACCCAGATTACGCTATCGGAGACTTGTTCAACGCCATCGCCAATGGCAACTACCCATCCTGGACCTTCTTCATCCAGGTCATGACCTTTGAGCAGGCCGAGAACTTCCGCTTCAACCCCTTCGATCTCACCAAGGTACCACATCCCTCCACACCAGAGTGTTGTTGTTCTGCAGCTGTAAAATGAGTTCGAGAGGAACCGTCCTAATATGTAATGAGGGTTTTTGGGAATTTTAAGACAGAAGCACGTTTGTGATTATTACTGTTGAGCACTAAGTCATGATTAATGCTTGAATTCGATTATATTTCTTTAAAAAATGCTCGGTTCTTTGCGTGATGTGGTGTTTCATCTTCACGATCACTCGTGTGAACCACAAATCTTTTAATATCTACATGAAATTATGTTGCTGTCATGTGTTTGTTTGTTTCGGGACAGTATCCGTTGATTGCTGTGGGTGTAAAGGAACATTAATGGTAGTGGTAGTAAAAGCTCTACAAACCCCGACATAATAATAGTAATGGACTAAAAATGTGATCATTACTTTTAGCTGAATTTGAACTGTCCACTTAATAAAAGCAGTAAGTCTTTCACACACTAACGCTTCCCAGGGTGCGTTTCTGTGCTCGTACTAGTCGTCGCCATCACCTTGCTGATGTCTCTCCTCCAGGTCTGGTCACACAAAGAATACCCTCTGATCCCCGTGGGCAAAATGGTGCTCAACAGGAACCCGGTCAACTACTTTGCAGAGGTGGAGCAGCTGGCGTTTGACCCCAGCAACATGCCCCCGGGCGTCGAGCCGAGCCCCGACAAGATGCTGCAGGTAGCCCCCCCCAGCTGACTTTCTCTTGAAATGCTGTTTTTGTTTGTTTTTCGTACCATAAATGACCTTAAAACTCTAACTGCTTAAAGTGAATGCTGTGTCTGTATCCTGCCACATACTAAGTGTAGTTTACAGCTCTTTTTTAGATCTCTAAACACTCGTGATGGGTAGATGAGGCCTCGTGAACCATTGCGGCACATTATCCAAACTGTGTCGGTACTGTGACACTGTTACTCAATAGGGACACCTGCTGGATCATAAACATTATTGCAGGCAACCTGGTTGAGAGACTCCACTGACACATATTGTATTATTTTATATCTTAATCTAAGTGTAAAATATCTTTATCTATAAATGTACGGTCAATAAATAATGTGAACGTGTGTCATAATGTGAAAATCAAAGTGAATTCTTATTTTTTTCAACAAATTATTATTAAAAAAAAACTAGTTTTTCCAGTGTCTTGGCATTCGATCGATTCCGTTTCTTGAAAGGCAAGTTGTCCAGCTTTTGGAGAACTCCCGCTCGCAAGGCACTGATGAAGCTGGCGTGCATAAAAACTGTAGCCGGAAGAGATGCATCCCGTTGACAGGTGCGCTTCCTTATAAACACAGTTTGGCGACTCAGTGACAGACGAAACAGCATCTGTGTCGCTCTGTGGGCTCGACACATGCGCCGACGCATCGGTGTCGCTGGACCCATCACCACTAAACACACATAACTTTGTTGTTGTCCACGCTCTGATGTTTTCACTCTCTCCAGCAGAACCAAAGCTTAGTGTGAGCTGCCCGCTCTGGCAGCTCCTGCAGCCTAACGATGTCCCGTGTGTCTTCGTTCAGGGTCGTCTCTTCTCCTACCCAGACACCCATCGACACCGGCTGGGGGCCAACTACCTGCAGATCCCCGTCAACTGCCCCTTCAGGGCCCGCGTGTCCAACTACCAGCGCGACGGTCCCATGTGCATGTTTGACAACCAGGGTGAGTCACAGTCACACTGAACCCCAACTGGGAAAGAAACACGTCCTCCGACTCAGACTCCTCCTGTGTGAATGAGGATGTGATGTGAAGTCGCCATAAATACCGACCATTCAGCATTTACATGGTCTTTAGTTTAGTTTATTGTTTATTTGTCAGGGACAATGTACAAATACATTAATCTCAAGGAGAAGAGATGCTACAAGCTACTGTCCCCGGGCAGGTGTGCACATAATACAGAACATCTACATTACATACAATACAAAACTAACCTTAGCTCACAATTACAATAGTTAAGAACATCAATTTCATAATTTTCATGTAAATTTCATGTAAATTTTCTGTAAATTTAACAAATTGTCCGTAAAATGATCCGTTCCTCCCTTTGAAAGAGAGAACAGAAGATACTGATCCTGAAACTGAGAGTCTTTCTTTATTAATCCCCACGTACGCACACAGTACGACAAGACGCCACCATTTGGACTGAATCAAATGCTTTGACACAATTATTAGTAGAAGTAGGAGAGTAGAGTTTATTCAGACATCTTCTGCACACTGTAACACCGTACAGCATCTAAAGAGCAGCACGTCAGTGTTTCCAGAGCTCGGCTCACCGGTGTCTGCTCTGTCCGGCCTCTAGGTGGCGCTCCGAACTACTATCCCAACAGCTTCAGCGCCCCAGAAAACCAGCCTCGGTGTGTGGAGTCCAAGTTCCAGGTGTCTCCGGACGTGGCTCGTTACAACACCGATGACGAGGACAATGTCACACAGGTGAAGTGGCCAAGCCGTCTGTCCTGACAAAATAACTCTTAGACCTGTGCAGTGGAGATGATGTAAGTTTATTCAGACGGATGAAGCAGCTTGTTTTCAAAGGGGTGCTGGCTTCATAAACCACCACATTAAGGTCACAGTGAAGACAAAAGGAATGAGTCCATCAGTAGAAGAATTATTAGAATAAAGAATAAGAAGAAAACTGAAGTGTTTGAATAGATATTCATTCACACCCCTCCCACCTGGACTTTGTCAGGATATTACCAGAAGGACCAGGGGCTGTCTGCTTCCCTTCTTTCTGGCTTATTTAAACAGCCTTCCTGTGAATTAAAACTCATACTGCTGCACTTCGGCACTTTTATATTCATCTTCGTAGGCACCAGATAAAAGTCCCACTCAGAGGTTTGTTGTTCTCCTCATCGACTTCTAAAAACCTCTGATTTAATCAAAAACTGTTAAATATGACAGAACATTTAAAGGGTCACTGTGTTTAGGGGAACTTATTAGTCAAGTTTTCAATGTTTATAATAGTTATTTATTATAATAATGATATAATATAGTCTTGACACTAAATCTGCAGCTTGAATTGGGCACAAATGCACCGGTTGGTTTATTTTATGTTGTGACAGTTGGAGGATCTCTTAGTTTTTAGCACTTTGTCGGTATGTTTGTTTCCAGCTTCAATACGTTTCTAAAGCAGCACTGATCGGTGTGTTACTGTCAACAATGGCTGAAGCAGCCACTCAGGTGTGACTCTCACTGCACCGCACTGATGGAAAGTTACTACCGTGCAGTTTGCAGTTCTCCCCTCAGCTCTGCAGAGACTTTCACCCTCTTTGGTTTTGGTTTTCCGGCGTGCAGATCTGTTGTTTTGGTTTTCACACTTGTATCAAAGGTTCTGCGTTCAGCAGAAACGCTCTCATAAACCCATCGGGCGCTTCCTGTTAGGAAGTAGCTGGTGAACACACGAGAGCATTTAGAGCACCAGTGTCTTCAAGGCTGGAACATAATCAGTAATCACTAAGTGTAATAGAGAGATAGATGGATATATATAGAGAGAGATAGATGTATAACATGTGGCACAGTCTAGATGAGTCCTCAGTGTAGCTGCCAGCACAGTGAGGGGAGAGCTGACAGGCAGTGTAAAGGGATTAAAGGTCCAGACACGACACGACTGTATACGGTGATAATGACGTTGTTGTGCCTGCTTCCTAAATCAGATAACGCTGCTTTATCAGGAGGAGCATTTATCATCCACACGTGTGGTACAGCTGCGTCAGTGAGGGCCCCGAGTCATTTGCTGCAATTGAGGAACGTCTCTGCGGCCCGGACGTTGAGAGTTCACCTCCGCCATTGTTGTCGCTGATGCTATCTATCTTCCATGTTCCTTTTTTCTTTAACTGTTACTTCTGGAGGAAATGCACCGGATGAGTTTCCTTTTTTAATCTGATCTACTTTCACCAGATCGTCAGCTGTTATTGCTTCACGTTTGTGTTGCAGGTTCGCAGCTTCTACGCTCAGGTTCTGAACGAGGAGGAGCGTCAGAGACTTTGCCAGAACATGGCCGGGGCCCTGAAGGACGCCCAGCTGTTCATCCAGAGGCGCATGGTGAGTCTGCACCACGTCAAAGCACCCACGCAAGCCTGCGGCGCCTCACCGTCTTTCATGGCGTCTCTCCAGCGCAGAGCTGAACCAAGTGGTGTTTGTGATATTTCACAATGTTGTTTGGATCTCACACTCACTCAGTAACCTTTGAGGAATAGGTTTTTATTTTTCCTTCACACATTTAATTTAGTTCTCTCATATCCTCCGCCCTAACTGCCAACAACCACAAGCAACTCTGTGGTTTCCTGTGCTTTGTCATTTTCACACAGAATGAAACTTAAGCCCCTGAAAACTTGGCTTTAATTATTTAGTATTTCTCTTTAACAATAAATGATTAAAAATAAAATAAATAACCCAAAGGTGTGTGTGTGTGTGTGTGTATATATTTTTAATAGTTAAACACTGGACTGTGTCTAAATGCTGGTTGTTCTGAGGCCTCAGAGGGAAAAAGAAACACTGAAATGTCTCATACGAAACAACAGAAGCACCTCAAAGTACCGACAGTAGACTTACAGCAAGAAACTAACGGTGAAAGTCTGTTTCCAGAGGCTCATTGTCTGGTTCTTCACACAGGTCGACAACTTGAAGGCCGCCCATCCGGACTATGCAAACAGGGTTCAGACCTATCTGGACAAGCACAACATGGAGGCCCAGGAGGTAAGAACAGAGCCAGTCTGGTCCCCATTCAGTGTTTAGTAAGTGGAGGTCAGCTTTATTTGTCAGTTCTCCACACGTACCACACATACAGAGGAGTCGACAGGGCGTTTCCCACGGTAACAGAAAATACTGTGGTCAACACGGTGGTGCAGAGAAACTGGTGCAGACATTTCTGTTCCCCAGAAGACTGTGGTGACTCTCTCTCTCTCTCTCTCTCTCTCTCTCTCTCTCTCTCTCTCTCTCTCTCTCTCTCTCTCTCTCTCTCTCTCTCTCTCTCTCTCTCTCTCTCTCTCTCTCTCTCTTCCTCAGAAAACATCCGTGCGTGTCTACAGCCGTCCAGGAGTCTCCGCCGTCGCAGCATCATCCAAGATGTGATGCCTCAAACTTTCACCCCCCCCCCCCCCCTCCCCGCCCCGCCATCATTTATCTGCGAGCAAATGCACTTACATGATTACAAACTGCTAATACCAGTAACAAGACTGGATTTAACTTTCCAAACGTCGTCAGCGATGAGGCC
Organism: Pempheris klunzingeri; assembly: GCF_042242105.1. Classification (NCBI taxonomy): domain Eukaryota; kingdom Metazoa; phylum Chordata; class Actinopteri; order Acropomatiformes; family Pempheridae; genus Pempheris; species Pempheris klunzingeri. The sequence continues at coordinate 2,359,216 of NC_092016.1, read as the reverse complement.
GAAGTACTAACCGTGTAGGGTCCGGCTTCATTTTTAATTCAGTCAGTCCAAAGCTCTGCGTCTCTGCTGAAACCATGTGAGGTGAATCAGTCTTTACTGAAGTCATTATTGTGTTTAACATTTGATTCCACCAATAATAGAAGTAGTGGACTTTTATCACACAAAGCCCTGAAAGTCGCTCACTTTATTTTGATTTGACTGCTTTAAACTAATCAACCCCGACTGCTGTTCAGCACTATGACCACTGATGATTGTTTCCGGTAGGGTCTCAGGTCGTGTGTGTGTGTGTGTGTGTGTGTCTGTGCTGCTTTGTTGTGATGATCCAACTCTTTCTGTAAGCGAAAGAAGAGAAAACACATTTGTAAAAAGAAATCTGCATCGTTCCTGATGTATTTTGCATGAATCTTTTAAACTGGGTTCAAGTAGGTGAGATACTTGTTGTGCAGGAAAACTTGAAAGAAAGAAAGTCTGGCTGGTTTCCCATCATGCTGGCTGAACCACTGACTGATCACGAAAAACAGGATTTCATTTTAAATGGGTAGACACTGCAATGAGAAACCTTTTGTCAGTCTTGCATTGAGTTGTTTCCTTGTTTAGTATGTAACTCACGAAGAGAAACGAGTCTAACGATGACAAACTTCTGTGCCTTCTGTGTGTACTACACCTACCATATGTACATTTCGTCCTCTTTGGAAGAACCACGTGTGAATTACTGATGTTGTAAACTGGTGTCAAATCTAGTGCGAGTGAACGTGATGTGAAAGAGGTGATGTGGTTTTTATTTGGGTTAAACTGAAGATTACACAGTTTGAAGGGGAGCCGACTGTCAGATATCACCGTCCAGTGTGAAATAACCATGTAGCCTGCTGTTTTTTGTTTTTTTTAATTAATGGTAAATCTGTTCCAGTGCCTGTATTAATTAATTTGTAATCAAAGCTTATTGGCAGCTTTCATTTGTCTCCTTGTCTTCTGTTCCAGCACCACACTATCACTATTAACTCCACCTGTGCACAAGTCAAAATGTCTGCCATGGAAAAGCTTTACTGCCACAAACGGAGCCACGGCGGGAGAAAAGTGACCCAGTTTTTTTTTTTTCTTTACCTGGTAGTTCACAGAGCATGTGCATGTGGCCAAATGTGACAAACAGGAAATCAGCTCTTACACTTGCTGCATACCCACCAGCAGCCAGACCTCTGAAATGCAGCCGACAGCGATGAATCCCGCGGGTCAGTGGTCTGAGCAGGCCCCCCAGGCGCAGCGTGTGGTCCAGTACACCTCCGTGAGCGTCGCCACCGACCCCCCTAGAGACTACATCATCTGGTCCCTCTGCTGCTTCCTCTACTCCAACCCCTGCTGCCTCGGACTGGCGGCTCTCATCTTCTCCATCAAGGTGAGGTTACCTGCAGCAGAAAGAAACACTTTAACATCTTCTGTATGATCTTTAGATTTCAATCCCCCCACCCACCCTGTTAATTACACTTTCAGGCCTTTTCCACTACAGGAACTCAGCAACATGACTTATTTATTCATGACATATTTAAGTTCTGCTTTTGTGGTTTTATACATTCCTTCCATCCAGGCAGCACTATTTAAACATTCTCCTAAAACAGTCTATATCTATAGATCTAGATCTATAGATATCTATCTATAGATATTTATCTATAGATAGATATCTATAGATATTTATCTATAGATATTTATCTATAGATAAATATCTATAGATAGATATCTGTATCTATCTATAGATCTATATCTATCTCTAGATCTAGATCTAGATATATAGATATTGATATATCGATATTGATATAGATATAGATATATAGATGTTGATATATAGATATAGATATATAGATATAGATATATAGATATAGGTATATGATTGAATTTGAATTTGAAGATATTGAATGTGCATCACGGACGTCAGGTAGGCTAACTGAGAATGTTTCTAGAGGCTCTCAGGAGATTATGAGATGTGCTTTTGTCGTTCCAGTCCAGAGATCGGAAGATGGCCGGAGACGTGGAGGGAGCCCGACACTACGGCTCCACTGCCCGCTGCTACAACATCATATCCAGCGTCCTGGTCGGCATCCTGGTGCTTGTGTTTATCATCACACTGATCACTGTGACCACTAAAGTACACACGTGGACAAAATTGTTGGTACCCCTCTGTTAATGAAAGAAAAACCCACAATGGTCACTGAAATCACTTGAAACTTACAAAAGTAACAATAAATAAAAATTTATTGAAAATTAAACAATCAAAATCAGCCATTACTTTTGAATTGTTGTTCAACAGAATTATTTAAAAAAACAAACTAATGAAACAGGCCTGGACAAAAATGATGGTACCCATATCTTAATATTTTGTTGCACAACCTTTTGAGGCAATCACTGCAATCAAACGATTTCTGTAACTGTCAATGAGACTTCTGCACCTGTCAACAGGTATTTTGGCCCACTCCTCATGAGCAAACTGCTCCAGTTGTCTCAGGTTTGAAGGGTGTCTTCTCCAGATGGCATGTTTCAGCTCCTTCCACAGATGTTCAATGGGATTTAGATCTGGGCTCATAGAAGGCCACTTCAGAATAGTCCAATGCTTTTCTCTTAGCCATTCTTGGGTGTTTTTGGCTGTGTGTTTTGGGTCGTTATCCTGTTGGAAGACCCATGACCTGCGACTGAGACCAAGCTTTCTGACACTAGGCAGCACATTTCTCTCCAGAATGCCTTGATAGTCTTGAGATTTCATTGTACCTTGCACAGATTCAAGACACCCTGTGCCAGATGCAGCAAAGCAGCCCCAGAACATAACTGAGCCTCCTCCATGTTTCACAGTAGGGACAGTGTTCTTTTCTTGGTATGCTTCATTTTTGCGTCTATGAACATAGAGTTGATGTGCCTTACCAAAAAGCTCCAGTTTTGTCTCATCTGTCCAAAGGACATTCTCCCAGAAGCTTTGTGGCTTGTCAATATGCATTTTCGCGAATTCCAGTCTCACTTTTTTATGATTTGCTTTCAACAGTGGTGTCCTCCTTGGTCGTCTCCCATGAAGTCCACTTTGACTCAAACAACAACGAATGGTGCGATCTGACCCTGATGTACCTTGGCCTTGGAGTTCACCTTTAATCTCTTTGGAGGTTGTTCTGGGCTCTTTGGATACCATTCAAACTATCCGTCTCTTCAATTTCTCATCAGTTTTCCTCTTGCGGCCACGTCCAGGGAGGTTGGCTACAGTCCCGTGGATCTTAAACTTCTGAATAACATGTGCCACTGTTGTCACAGGAACATCAAGCTGCTTGGAGATGGTCTTATAGCCTTTACCTTTAACATGCTTGTCTATAATTTTCTTTCTAATCTCCTGAGACAACTCTCTCCTTCGCTTTCTGTGGTCCATGTTCAGTGTGGTACACACCATGTCACCAAACAGCACAGTGACTATTTGTCACCCTTTAAATAGGCAGACTGACTGATTATGAGTTTGAAGACACCTGTGATGCCAATTAAAGGACACACCTGAGTTAAACATGTCCCTCTGGTCAAATTATTTTCAATCTTTTATAGAGGTACCATCATTTTTGTCCAGGCCTGTTTCATTAGTTTGTTTTTTTAAATAATTCTGTTGAACCACAATTCAAAAGTAATGGCTGATTTTCAATGGTTAATTTCCAGTAAATTTTTATTTATTGTTACTTTTGTAAGTTTCAAGTGATTTCAGTGACCATTGTGGGTTTTTCTTTCATTAACAGAGGGGTACCAACAATTTTGTCCACGTGTGTACGTTACTGAGTGCCTGAGTGCCAGGCTCAGTTTGGTGTGTTCAAGCCTCCTGCTGCTGAGGCTTCGGTGTCTCTCTGCTTCTCACGTCGCTACTGGGACACTTCTATTCCTTTTTACTTGTATCCTCAAGAAAAAAAACATACTTCTGTCACTTAGTCATCCATGTTTCCTTCACTGTGCTCAGCTCTGGATGCAACGATTTGTTACGAAAGCAAGATTTCCTGTTTGTGATTTGCTGCAGGAGTAAGTTCCATTTGTGAATAAATGAAAGTTTCGTTTTCGTTCGTTTCTTTGGAATGTGCTTGAGAAACACACACACACACACACACAAAAGGGTGTGGTTGTATTCACAATATCTTATTATACTTTTGATTTCATTTTTAATTTTTGTTCAAGTTTCCAGAGTGGGTTTGATTGAACTCTTTCAGATGAGATGTGTATCCAGTGCCTGTATTAATTAATTTGTAATCAAAGCTTATTGGCAGCTTTCATTTGTCTCCTTGTCTTCTGTTCCAGCACCACACTATCACTATTAACTCCACCTGTGCACAAGTCAAAATGTCTGCCATGGAAAAGCTTTACTGCCACAAACGGAGCCACGGCGGGAGAAAAGTGACCCAGTTGCTATGTCCTCTTTTTTCTTTTTTTTTTTTCTTTACCTGGTAGTTCACAGAGCATGTGCATGTGGCCAAATGTGACAAACAGGAAATCAGCTCTTACACTTGCTCCATACCCACCAGCAGCCAGACCTCTGAAATGCAGCCGATGGCGATGAATCCTGCGGGTCAGTGGTTTGAGCAGGCCCCCCAGGCGCAGCGTGTGGTCCAGTACACCTCCATGAGCGTCACCACCGACCCCCCTAGAGACTACATCATCTGGTCCCTCTGCTGCTTCCTCTACTCCAACCCCTGCTGCCTCGGACTGGCGGCTCTCATCTTCTCCATCAAGGTGAGGTTACCTGCAGCAGAAAGAAACACTTTAACATCTTCTGTATGATCTTTAGATTTCAATCCCCCCACCCACCCTGTTAATTACACTTTCAGGCCTTTTCCACTACAGGAACTCAGCAACATGACTTATTTATTCATGACATATTTAAGTTCTGCTTTTGTGGTTTTATACATTCCTTCCATCCAGGCAGCACTATTTAAACATTCTCCTAAAACAGTCTATATCTATAGATCTAGATCTATCTAGATCTAGATCTATAGATCTATATCTATATCTAGATATATAGATATTGATATATAGATATAGATATTGATATATAGATATAGATATATGATTGAATTTGAATTTGAAGATATTGAATGTGCATCACGGACGTCAGGTAGGCTAACTGAGAATGTTTCTAGAGGCTCTCAGGAGATTATGAGATGTGCTTTTGTCGTTCCAGTCCAGAGATCGGAAGATGGCCGGAGACGTGGAGGGAGCCCGACACTACGGCTCCACTGCCCGCTGCTACAACATCATATCCAGCGTCCTGGCCGGCATCCTGGTGCTTGTGTTTATCATCATACTGATCACTGTGACCACTTAAGTACCTTACTGAGTGCCTGAGTGCCAGGCTCAGTTTGGTGTGTTCAAGCCTCCTGCTGCTGAGGCTTCGGTGTCTCTCTGCTTCTCACGCCGCTACTGGGACACTTCTATTCCTTTTTACTTTTATCCTCAAGAAAAAAAACATACTTCTGTCACTTAGTCATCCATGTTTCCTTCACTGTGCTCAGCTCTGGATGCAACGATTTGTTACGAAAGCAAGATTTCCTGTTTGTGGTTTGCTGCAGGAGTAAGTTCCATTTGTGAATAAATGAAAGTTTCGTTTTCGTTTGTTTCTTTGGAATGTGCTTGAGAAACACACACACACACACACACACACACACACACACACAAAAGGGTGTGGTTGTATTCACAGAAGACTTATTATACTTTTGATTTCATTTTTAATATTTGTTCAAGTTTCCAGAGTGGGTTTGTGGGAGGAGGTTAGTTTAGTTTAGTTTTTATTAGTGTCAGAGTTGGTTTTGGCTCTTTTATTCCAGTATGGACGGATTTATCAGGGCGACATTTAAGAAGCTCAGATTTGGTATTACTGTCACACAGACATCTCAGTCCCAATAACATCTGGACAAACGCTCAAATGAATAGAAAGGACCAACTAAAGTCCTGTATGTGTCAGTATTAGTTTAGTACACTACTATGTCTGCTCTAGTTTCCACACTGATTTCCACTCGTCTGTCTTTTAGGCTCTTTCGTCCAGAAGCATTAACAGAAACAAAAAGACAAGAAAATGAGTAATTTCTACATTTTAAATGAGGTACGAAATGATTTTCAGTCTTATTTTTGCGCGTGTGACAGTCGAGGACATTTTAAAGGACTGTTTGATGAGAACAATGAGCAGCTGAACTCCTCAGTTTGCATGCTGCTTTTGTTGACTTAATCACTGAAACTATGTGAATAATGGAAAGACACTGGAATAACTAGATATATGCTGGAGTGTGATATGTTGTTTCTATTTTTTAGTAATCATTCAAGCTATGACTTATATTCTTCACCATGGCTTGGATGTGTATGCATGTGTGTGTGTATATATATATGTGTGTGTGTGTACTCCTCACTATGATTTACATGTACTCATCACTGGACTAAAAGTATAATTGTGTGTGACCCTCACTGTATCACATGTATTCTCTATGTTAAAACAAGTGCACTTACATTGAACACTGTAGTTCTTAAAAAAAAAAAAGGCAGCAGAAGAGAGTTGAGAAATAAGGGTGTAATAAAAAGGGATAACTTATGTCAGGAAATTATTTCTATAAAACCAGAACTGTATTTTCGCTGTTAGTTCGTACCATTAATTTCCCAACACACAAGATAAACTCCCAGAGACAGAGATCTCAGTTCAAAGTTTTACTTGCAGCAAAAGCAAGGATTTACACCTGCAC